>NW_027507784.1:350485436-350568642 GCF_037356315.1 Lithobates pipiens | reverse complement strand
TTTATTTTTGCCCTTTTTCTAAGTAAGAGGATTGAAACGTTGTCCCTGCCTTGACCTATGCATTCGGTAATTACACCCCTCCCCGGAAATATTCCATTTTATTTCCCATACCTTTACCTTCCCCCCTTTCCCAATAAATAGACCACACCGGAGTTTGGAGTATAAAATTGGCCATAGCAGCCTTTATTTAACCAAAATAAAATAAATAACTTTATTGCTATAATAGCAAAATACTTATATTGCAACAGCAATTACAACTCCCAGTGGTTTGGTCTTTGACGGGACCTCGGTTCCATGTAACGTTACCTTTTTCCCAATACACTGCGGGACCAAAATGTTACCATACCAGCCCGGAGACAACCCACCTTCCCGCAGTGTCACCAAACCCGTATCCCAGCCTACCCTTCCGCTGGGATACACCAAAAGGGGGACATACCACCTATGAGCCCCCCACACACTTCCATCACCTAATCACCTAAAGACACGCCTTCCACTGCTATGACGACCTTCTTCACCGAACCTGCAAGAAAAAAGGAAACACCGACAACAACCAGAAATCCAAACACATCAACTAACCCTAAAGGGCCGGCAACTTCCTAACTTGTGACCCACGCGTGATTTCTTTGACTCCTCCCCTTATTTATATAGCGCTCCGCCCTCCCTTCTTTCTGACTCTCAGCTCCACCCCTCCTTCTTCCTCTCTCTCTAAAGTTAACCCTACAGGGGTTCCCTAGCATTGGTCATGCCAGCCCTGCACCTCCGTCTTGCCTGCGTTTCCGTGCCTCCCTGGTCTGACGTATTAAAGTGGTGTATGGTAAGTAACCGGCACACATAGTCCATGTAGTGGGTGTCACACATCGGGGTATGAAGACATCAGTGTGGAGTGAAGACACGTGTGGTTACCATGGGTAACGGAAGTGTAACCAGCAGTCTGTCGGTTATAGGTGGAACGGTATCTAGCAATGAGGGAAATGTCGGCAGTCCTCCCACCAGCGGTCTGTCTCCCATAGCAACAGGAGTGTATTGCAGCTCAGAGCTTCCTATCCTGTGCAGAGGTATGGAAGGGGAAGAGTGAAGTTAGGTGCACAGCGAGCCCCTCCACTACCGGGGGTTGTAGTGGAAAATGCTGGGCAGGCGGAGGAGGGCAGGCAGAGGGGGGCAGGGGCAGGCAGATGAGGGCAGAGTGGATGGGGGCAGGGGCAGGCGGATGAGGGCAGAGTGGGATGGGGGCAGAGCTCAACGCGTCCCCCCTGAATGCAGGTTCCAGAGAAGCTGTACATCACCTGGGGGAGCGAGAGGTGACTGGAGAGTCGAAGTTCAGTGTTCATGTTGTGCGTTCATCTCTAGGAGTAGAGGTCTGCCTTAAGGTGGAGTATTTTCCCCCGGTGACCTCAGACTTGTCCTGGAGATGAAGATGGCACAAAGGGCCCCCGTGTGTGAGGTGACCCTGTGACCAAGTGGCAGGGTCACACCGGGGCCGGCCTTCCATATGACGCAGCAATTGGCGCCCAATGAGTTATTGGGGAAACATGGAGGATGTGACAAACAACCTATCTACCCCTGTAGGCTCCACCTGCCTGACTACAGGGAGAGATTTCCTCTCACTTCCTGTGCCGGGAGACACCCCACATTTCTATAGGAATACATTCTAATAGTTTCAGCTCCATTTTCATTTTTAATATGTTCACAGGTTCCAATATGGACCCCCAGCTCCAGAGGTCTATATTGGGGATGATATTGATGAAGAGTTGCCTGATATCTGAAAGTCTGTGGTGTCTGGTAGTCAGTGATCCCCGGAAGTGGGCGCTCCCCGGAAGTGGGCGCTCCCGGAAGTGGGCGCTCCCGGAAGTGGGTGCTTCCTGGAAGTGGGCGCTCCCTGGAAGTGGGCGCTCCCCGGAAGTGGGCGCTCCCCGGAAGTGGGCGCTCCCGGAAGTGGGCGCTTTCTGGAAGTGGGCGCTCCCCGGAAGTGGGCGCTCCCCGGAAGTGGGCTCCCCGGAAGTGGGCGCTCCCCGGAAGTGGGCGCTTCCCCGGAAGTGGGCGCTCCTGGAAGTGGGCGCTCCCTGGAAGTGGACGCTCCCCGGAAGTGGGCGATCCCTGGAAGTGGGCGATCCCTGGAAGTGGGCGCTCCCTGGAAGTGGGTGATCCTGGAAGTGGGCGCTCCCTGGAAGTGGGTGATCCTGGAAGTGGGCGCTCCCTGGAAGTGGGTGATCCTGGAAGTGGGTGATCCCTGGAAGTGGGTGATCCTGGAAGTGGGTGCTCCTGGAAGTGGGTGATCCCTGGAAGTGGGTGATCCTGGAAGTGGGCGCTCCCTGGAAGTGGGCGCTCCCCGGAAGTGGGTGATCCTGGAAGTGGGCGCTCCCTGGAAGTGGGTGATCCCTGGAAGTGGGTGATCCTGGAAGGGGTGCTCCCTGGAAGTGGGTGATCCCTGGAAGTGGGTGATCCCTGGAAGTGGGTGATCCCTGGAAGTGGGTGATCCTGGAAGTGGGCGCTCCCTGGAAGTGGGTGATCCCTGGAAGTGGGTGATCCCTGGAAGTGGGTGATCCCTGGAAGTGGGCACTCCCTGGAAGTGGGTGATCCCCGGAAGTCTGGCACACACCCGGAGAAGGGTCCGGCCCCCTCTCCGCATTCTTTAGTAAACATTTCAGGAGAAGCGGCGTGGTGAGAGCCGGCGGGCCGCGTTCTGCGTTGAATTAGGCGTGTTTACAATGATGAAAGCTCAGCTCAGGAGACGCAGAGATCTGATATGAAAAGATGTTCTAAAGCGTGAAAAGAATTTGATGTGCGGCGATGTAGTCGGCGTGATTTACACATCTAAGTGATGCGCGGGGGATGGGGCGCGGGGCCGGCGCCTGCAGCTGCTGATAAACAAACTTCCAAGTGAATGCGGACTTCCAGCATCTGTCATTAATTTTCAGCACGCAATGAACCTGACGCGGTATATATCGCACCGCGCCGCCTGCGGGGCATCTTCATTTATTAATAAATTGCCTCCAATTTTTCACTCGCTTACAATACTTTAAGGCGAACGGCAGATAAAGCGGATTAGGTGCCTTAAATAAGTCGAAACTGTGGAGAGCGTGTAATAAATTGTGATTTTACGGGCTGTAAAATGCGGTGAAGTCGCAGACTGTCTACAGATGAGGGTTGCGGGAAGCGTGCGATTTAGCGGCGCGCACATGATGGAGTGCGGGATTATTGGACGGGCTTTGTGCTCCGCTGACTTTCATTCCTCACATGATATAGTCGGTGACTTTTAATGTTTTCCATTTTCAGCGACTTCCATCTCCTCCACCTTCACAAATACCAAATGCAAATCGCGGGGGATAAGACGACTCTCCCCGGCGCCTCGCGCTCGCCATTTTCTACTCTATTTACTTTAACTCAGACATGAAAGAGACATCAGAGCCGGAGAAGCTCGCTCCCAATTTATTCTAATATAAAATGTTTACTGAAACGCGTGAGAACCGGTCATTACCAGGGCTGGGCGCCAAAATCCCAGACCGGGCCGCCGCCATCACTAACCGACCCGCCAAAACCTTCTACTGACACCAAGTATTTCCACCCAATATGGCCGCCGCTGAGCCGGCATTATAACTCTACGCCTGCGTGCTTGGAGATCACATAGAATTAGGGTTCCCACTGACCAGATGATTCCCGTTTATCTACATAAATGCCTGTATAACGTCCGACACATTCCATCCACTGACACCAATGCTGGGGGTTATTACTCCATCCACTGACACCAATGTTGGGGGTTATTATTCCATCCACTGACACCAATGCTGGGGGTTATTACTCCATCCACTGACACCAATGTTGGGGGTTATTATTCCATCCACTGACACCAATGTTGGGGGTTATTATTCCATCCACTGACACCAATGCTAGGGGTTATTATTCCATCCACTGACACCAATGCTGGGGGTTATTATTCCATCCACTGACACCAATGCTGGGGGTTATTATCCCATCCACTGACACTAATGTTGGGGGTTATTATTCCTTCCACTGACACCAATGCTGGGGGTTATTATTCCATCCACTGACACCAATGCTGGGGGTTATTATTCCATCCACTGACACCAATGTTGGGGGTTATTATTCCATCCACTGACACCAATGTTGAGGGTTATTATTCCATCCACTGACACCAATGTTGGGGGTTATTATTCCATCCACTGACACCAATGTTGGGGGTTATTACTCCATCCACTGACACCAATGTTGGGGGTTATTATTCCATCCACTAACACCAATGTTGGGGGTTATTATTCCATCCACTGACACCAATGTTCGGGGTTATTACTCCATCCACTGACACCAATGTTGGGGGTTATTATTCCATCCACTGACACCAATGTTGGGGGTTATTACTCCATCCACTGACACCAATGTTGGGGGTTATTATTCCATCCACTGACACCAATGTTGGGGGTTATTATTCCATCCACTGACACCAATGTTGGGGGTTATTATTCCATCCACTGACACCAATGTTGGGGGTTATTATTCCATCCACTGACACCAATGTTGGGGGTTATTATTCCATCCACTGACACCAATGTTGGAGGTTATTATTGCATCCACTGACACCAATGTTGGGGGTTGTTATTCCTTCCAGTGACACCAATGCGGGGGGGGGGGGTTATTATTGCATCCACTGACACCAATGTTGGGGGTTATTATTCCATCCACTGACACCAATGTTGGGGGTTATTATTGCATCCACTGACACCAATGTTGGGGGTTATTATTGCATCCGCCAATATTAATATTGCGTCCACTGACACCAATAAAGATAA
Organism: Lithobates pipiens; assembly: GCF_037356315.1. Taxonomy (NCBI): domain Eukaryota; kingdom Metazoa; phylum Chordata; class Amphibia; order Anura; family Ranidae; genus Lithobates; species Lithobates pipiens. Next base: position 350,563,840 of record NW_027507784.1, on the reverse strand, counting down.
TTATTGTGTCCACTGCACTCCACAGGGTGTAGATGGGGGTCCAGGTTGGGAGCCAGCAAAAGATTGAGAGCCGGTGAGAAACACAACTAAAATACTATAGAGAGGTTCAAACAGAATCCTCCATATCTCCAGCAAGGTGACCGGCCTCCGGGGATACACAGAGATAAAACAAATCCTTCTATAGAAGTTGTACCGGTTTATCTGCGCTCTTCTCTTCAGCCATTCAAAGACCACGATTTATACAGCTTGTCTGAGATTCAGTAGGCGGGGGTCTGATGTCACACACTGCACAGCACAGAGCACAGTAATCTGAGACCTGAGTGGAAGGAATGGACACACCTACACACTCTGCTGAGGCTATCAATTATAGGCTGTGTGCTGGAGCTCCCCTTGATCCTTGGAGTCTCCACAGCCTGCACAAGTGGCAGATAGCAGAGGAAGGAAGCAGCAGAGAGAAATCACATCTAGACCTTACACAGCCCAACCTGACCCCCATCTACACCCTGCGCAACCCAACCTGGACCCCCATCTACACCCTGGGGGTCCAGGTTGGGTTGCGCAGGGTATAGATGGGGGTCCAGGTTGGGTTGCACAGGGTGTAGATGGGGGTCCAGGTTGGGTTGCGCAGGGTGTAGATGGGGGTCCAGGTTGGATGTGCAGGGTGTAGATGGGGGTCCAGGTTGGGTTGCTCAGGGTGTAGATGGGGGTCCAGGTTGGGTTGCTCAGGGTGTAGATGGAGGTCCAGGTTGGATGTGCAGGGTGTAGATGGGGGTCCAGGTTGGGTTGCTCAGGGTGTAGATGGGGGTCCAGGTTGGGTTGCTCAGGGTGTAGATGGAGGTCCAGGTTGGGTTGCGCAGGGTGTAGATGGGGGTCGAGGTTGGGTTTAGCAGGGTGTAGATGGGGGGTCCAGGTTGGGTGCGCAGGGTGTAGATGGGGGTCCAGGTTGGGTGCGCAGGGTGTAGATGGGGGTCCAGGTTGGGTGCGCAGGGTGTAGATGGGGGTCCAGGTTGGGTTGCGCAGGGTGTAGATGGAGGTCCAGGTTGGGTTGCGCAGGGTGTAGATGGAGGTCCAGGTTGGGTTGCGCAGGGTGTAGATGGGGGTCCAGGTTGGGTTGAGCAGGGTGTAGATGGGGGTCCAGGTTGGGTTGCGCAGGGTGTAGATGGAGGTCCAGGTTGGGTTGCGCAGGGTGTAGATGGGGGTCCAGGTTGGGTTGCGCAGGGTGTAGATGGGGGTCCAGGTTGGGTTGCGCACGGTGTAGATGGAGGTCCAGGTTGGGTTGCGCTGGGTGTAGATGGGGGTCCAGGTTGGGTGTGCAGGGTGTAGATGGGGGTCCAGGTTGGGTTGCACAGGGTGTAGATGGGAGTCCAGGTTGGGTTGCGCAGGGTGTAGATGGGGGTCCAGGTTGGGTTGCGCAGGGTGTAGATGGGGGTCCAGGTTGGGTGCGCAGGGTGTAGATGGGGGTCCAGGTTGGGTTGTGCAGGGTGTAGATGGGGGTCCAGGTTGGGTGTGCAGGGTGTAGATGGGGGTCCAGGTTGGGTTGTGCAGGGTGTAGATGGAGGTCCAGGTTGGGTTGCGCAGGGTGTAGATGGGGTCCAGGTTGGGTTGCGCAGGGTGTAGATGGGGGTCCAGGTTGGGTGCGCAGGGTGTAGATGGGGGTCCAGGTTGGGTTGTGCAGGGTGTAGATGGGGGTCCAGGTTGGGTGTGCAGGGTGTAGATGGGGGTCCAGGTTGGGTTGCGCAGGGTGTAGATGGGGGTCCAGGTTGGGTGCGCAGGGTGTAGATGGGGGTCCAGGTTGGGTGTGCGCAGGGTGTAGATGGGGGTCCAGGTTGGGTGCGCAGGGTGTAGATGGGGGTCCAGGTTGGGTGTGCAGGGTGTAGATGGGGGTCCAGGTTAGGTGTGCAGGGTGTAGATGGGGGTCCAGGTTGGGTGCGCAGGGTGTAGATGGGGGTCCAGGTTGGGTGCGCAGGGTGTAGATGGGGGTCCAGGTTGGGTGCGCAGGGTGTAGATGGGGGTCCAGGTTGGGTGTGCAGGGTGTAGATGGGGGTCCAGGTTGGGTGTGCAGGGTGTAGATGGGGGTCCAGGTTGGGTGCGCAGGGTGTAGATGGGGGTCCAGGTTGGGTGTGCAGGGTGTAGATGGGGGTCCAGGTTGGGTGTGCAGGGTGTAGATGGGGGTCCAGGTTGGGTGTGCAGGGTGTAGATGGGGGTCCAGGTTGGGTGTGCAGGGTGTAGATGGGGGTCCAGGTTGGGTGTGCAGGGTGTAGATGGGGGTCCAGGTTGGGTGCGCAGGGTGTAGATGGGGGTCCAGGTTGGGTGCGCAGGGTGTAGATGGGGGTCCAGGTTGGGTGCGCAGGGTGTAGATGGGGGTCCAGGTTGGGTGTGCAGGGTGTAGATGGGGGTCCAGGTTGGGTGTGCAGGGTGTAGATGGGGGTCCAGGTTGGGTGTGCAGGGTGTAGATGGGGGTCAGGTTGGGCTGTGTAAGGTCTAGATGTGATTTCTCTCTGCTGCTTCCTTCCTCTGCTATCTGCCACTTGTGCAGGCTGTGGAGACTCCAAGGATCAAGGGGAGCTCCAGCACACAGCCTATGATTGATAGCCTCAGCAGAGTGTGTAGGTGTGTCCATTCCTTCCACTCAGGTCTCAGATTACTGTGCTCTGTGCTGTGCAGTGTGTGACATCAGACCCCCGCCTACTGAATCTCAGACAAGCTGTATAAATTGTGGTCTTTGAATGGCTGAAGAGAAGAGCGCAGATAAACCGGTACAACTTCTATAGAAGGATTTGTTTTATCTCTGTGTATCCCCGGAGGCCGGTCACCTTGCTGGAGATATGGAGGATTCTGTTTGAACCTCTCTTGCCTCTCTATAGTATTTTAGTTGTGTTTCTCACCGGCTCTCAATCTTTTGCTGGCTGGAATTCCAGCAGGAAAAGTCGGATGGAGCGCGCACACCGGCGCATTTTCAGACCAAAAGCTCTCATCGGACTTTTGCTGGTGGAATTTCCACTGGTGTGTACGAGGGGAATTAGAAGATTGGGCTAAAATACCCCAAAACTTGGCCCTGAAATTGCAGCCACAAAGGAGCTCTGCAAGATTAACTCCTCTCCTGCCATGAGGAACGCCCCTTTCCACTAAAGCAGTGGTCCCCAACCTTTTTGGCACTGGGGACCGGCTGTATGGAAGAAAATTGTGCCAAGGCCCAGCGAGGGACTGGGGGTGATGTACGCACACGCGTGGGGGGGGGGGGGGGGGGCTAAGCGAATTTTGCTGGCAATTTATCGGACAATAGCTGGTGTTCGGCTGTTGGTACTTCCATCATCATGGCACCATGGTTGGTATGGTGTCAGAATGATTGAAGCGCATTATTTCTTATATTACATTGTAATATGAATGAAATAGTTTAACTCACCATAATGCAGAATCAGTGGGAGCCCTGAGTGTGTCACTTTCCATGTCGCCTGCCACCAGTTGAGGAATGCCACTTGCCACATCACCTGCCAGTGCCACCAGATGAGGATTGTCACTGCATTGGTGACACTGATTCAGTGGTCTTTCTTAAATGAGGGCAGGAGAGCAGAAATGCAGGGTGGGCAGTAAGAAATGATGTCATCTCTCTGCTCCCCGCCGCACCGCCGACATTCCGCACGTTGTGAGGGCAGAAGAGCAGGAATGCTAGGCGGGCGGAGAGAGATCATCTCTGCTCACCAGCCTGCTTCTCTTATTTGCCCGCCCGCTTTCCTTTCTGATCCACCGGTGCCTTACAGCCTGCCGCGGCCCGGCTGCAAAGACGCTACTGCCCGGTAGTGGGCCGCGGACCGGGGGTTGATGACCCCTGCACTAAAGGAACTCCTTCTGTCATTCCACATCTCCATCACACCAATACACTGCAATGTGTAAAAGAGCTTGATGCCTGATATTAGAGGATTGTGCTCCAAAGCCTTGTTGGAGCTGTGTTTGTAGGGATTGCTGTCTCTGTGGGGATTGCTGTCTCTGTGGGGATCGCTGTCTCTGTGGGGATCGCTGTCTCTGTGGGGATCGCTGTCTCTGTGGGGACCGCTGTAGACTGCTGTATTTGTGGGGATCGCTGTCTCTGTGGGGATTACTGTCTCTGTGGGGATCGCTGTCTCTGTGGGGACCGCTGTAGACTGCTGTATTTGTGGGGATCGCTGTCTCTGTGGGGATCACTGTCTCTGTGGGGACCGCTGTAGACTGCTGTATTTGTGGGGATCGCTGTCTCTGTGGGGATCGCTGTCTCTCTGGGGACCGCTGTCTCTCTGGGGACCGCTGTAGACTGCTGTATTTGTGGGGATCGCTGTCTCTGTGGGGATTACTGTCTCTGTGGGAACCGCTGTAGACTGCTGTATTTGTGGGGATCGCTGTCTCTGTGGGGACCACTGTCTCCCTGGGGACCGCTGTATTTGTGGGGATCGTTGTCTCTGTGGGGATCGCTGTCTTTGTGGTGATCGCTGTCTCCCACAGAATGTCTCGATGGCTCGAAGGACAACTGAACGGTTGTTTTTCAGAACCCGAGAGAAGGATTTGGCTCCATCCATACAATTCCATTTCCATGCAGTGGGGACTTGTGTCTGATTGGTAGATGCACCTCGGCCTCCAACCCCGAGCTGAACACCGATCCGGAGCTGTCCAGCACTGGAGCTCCTTCCTATCTTGTGCTGAGAAATGCGACAGCAGCAAGAAAGCGAATCCATCGGAGGCTGAACATTCCGATAATCTGGAAAATGCATCGGCTGCATTTATGGCTCCAGGTCAATATTTCCCGGAAGAGGAGATGGAGAATCCCACCGACAGGAGACGTCATCCCCTCCGATGGCTGGTGGTCTGTGATGTGTGAAATCTTCCTCAACAGTTATGGCCTCTTCTCAGCTACGCGGCTACGGCCTCTTCTCAGCTACGGGGCTACGGCCTCTTCTCAGCTACGGGGCTACGGCCTCTTCTCGGCTACGACCTCTTCTCGGCTACGGCCTCTTCTCGGCTACGGCCTCTTCTCGGCTACGGTCTCTTCTCGGCTACGGTCTCTTCTCGGCTACGGCCTCTTCTCAGCTACGGGGCTACGGCCTCTTCTCGGCTACGACCTCTTCTCGGCTACGACCTCTTCTCGGCTACGGCCTCTTCTCGGCTACGGCCTCTTCTCGGCTACGGCCTCTTCTCGGCTACGGTCTCTTCTCGGCTACGGCCTCTTCTCGGCTACGGCCTCTTCTCGGCTACGGTCTCTTCTCGACTACGGCCTCTTCTCGGCTACGGCCTCTTCTCGGCTACGGACTCTTCTCGGCTATGGCCTCTTTAGCTTCGATCTCTTCTCAGCCTGGTCTCCACACTACATGGAGAGATCTGTCTGCCGATTGAATGGCTAATTTTTGGCGTGTTTCCCTGAACTTGGATACCACGACACTGCCAACCCCACTAACCCTACTGACACTGCGAACCCCACTAACCCTACCAACACCGAAAACCCCACTAACCCTGCCAACCCCACTAACCCTACCAACACCGACAACCCCACTAACCCTGCCAACACTGCCAACCCCACTACCCTACCGACACTGCCGACCCCACTAACCCTACCGACACTGCCAACCCCACTAACACTGCCAACACTGCCAACCCCACTAACCCTACCAACACCGACAACCCCACTAACACTGCCAACCCCACTAACCCTACCAACACCGACAACCCCACTAACACTGCCAACCCCACTAACCCTACCAACACCGACAACCCTACTGACACTGCCAACCCCACTAACCCTACCAACACCGAAAACCCCACTAACCCTGCCAACACTGCCAACCCCACTACCCTACCGACACTGCCGACCCCACTAACCCTACCGACACTGCCAACCCCACTAACACTGCCAACACTGCCAACCCCACTAACCCTACCAACACCGACAACCCCACTAACACTGCCAACCCCACTAACCCTACCAACACCGACAACCCCACTAACACTGCCAACCCCACTAACCCAGCCAACACCGACAACCCCACTAACACTGCCAACCCCACTAACCCTGCCAACACCGACAACCCCACTAACCCTGCCAACCGCACTAACCCTACCAACACCGACAACTGCACTAACCCTACCAACACCGACAACCCCACTAACACCGACAACTGCACTAACCCTACCAACACCGACAACCCCACTAACCCTGCCAACACCGACAACCCCACTAATACTGCCAACCCCACTAACCCTGCCAACACGACAACCCCACTAACCCTGCCAATCGCACTAACCCTACCAACACCGACAACTGCACTAACCCTGCCAACACGACAACCCCACTAACCCTGCCAATCGCACTAACCCTACCAACACCGACAACCCCACTAACCCTGCCAACACCGACAACCCCACTAATACTGCCAACTCCACTAACCCCACCAACTCCACTAACCCTACCAACCCCACCAACACCGACAACCCCACTAAAACCGCTAAAACTGCCAACCCCACTAAAACCACTGACACTGACAACCCCACCAGCACTGCCAACCGCACTAACCCTGCCTCCTCAAGTGTGGAAGATGTGGAGATACTGCCTGTAGGTGGTCTATCATATATTCTTTATTCTACAACACAGGGTTCCTCTTGTCACATCTACTATTATCAGACATCTTGGATGACTTCTCCTTTTTGTGGTTTGATGTTCCTTATTTTGGATAATTGGCATCTCTCTCTTTGTACTCGGAGTCGGGTGACATTCCGTGTTTCTCATACAGAGGATATTTATATACAGGATATACTCTACTATATACTCCACAAAAACAGCGAAATATCGGGACTTTGTAAGTGCCGAAACCTCCTCCAAGAATAATCAATGTGACAGCCTGATAATCATTTTATTATCAATTATTAAAAATGTGTCTTTACCAAAACAGACCTATTATTGGGGTTGTGGATCATCAATGTGAGGCGTTGTGTGCTGCGCTCCTCTATGGCTGCACATATCTCTGCAGAGCATTTCCACTGCTTTGGGGGTTGAATGTCTTCCAGTTCAGCTCCAGAACTTCTTCTTATATGTTTTGGTTTAGAGACATTATTAATAATTGATAATGAAATGAATATCAGGTTGTCACATTGATGATTCTAGGAGGAGGTTTCAGCAACTTACAAAGCCCAATATTTCGTTATTTCTTCCTCCGGGATGTGCTGCGGATTATTCTATAGAGATATATACTATATACTCCGGAGTGACCCGTCTCTGCGCTGTACGGCGCTGTGTATACATCGGGGGAGATTCCTCTTATATGGAATATATACAATGCCTGCAGAGGCTGCAGATAGAAATTGTCCCATGTGTGGGGATTACCGAGCGCTCAGCACGACTTTCCACCCAATAGAGACTCTGTATAAGAAACGTTCGATCGTCATCCACATCCCGGAGTGTGGCGGCCATACATTCACCGACCAATGGAGCTGCAGCCACCGAGGAGCGATTTATCCTCAAAGTTCACTAAACCGCGTCTGATCTCCGCAATGTGATTCCATTCCCTATTTATATTCCAAACTCCCTATCCATCCATCCATCCATCCATCCATCCCCCATGTCTCCATCCATCCGTCCCTCCATCCATCCATCCATCCGTCCATCCGTCCCTCCATCCCTCCATCCATCCATCCCTCCCTCCATGTCTCCATCCATCCATCCATCCATGTCTCCATCCATCCATCCCTCCATGTCTCCATCCATCCATCCATCCGTCCCTCCATCCATCCCTCCATGTCTCCATCCATCCATCCATCCGTCCCTCCATCCATCCATCCCTCCCTCCATGTCTCCATCCATCCATCCCTCCATGTCTCCATCCATCCATCCATCCATCCCTCCATGTCTCCATCCATCCATCCCCCCATGTCTCCATCCATCCATCCCTCCATGTCTCCATCCATCCATCCATCCATATCTCCATCCATCCATCCCTCCATGTCTCCATCCATCCATCCATCCGTCCCTCCATGTCTCCATCCATCCGTCCCTCCATGTCTCCATCCATCCGTCCCTCCATGTCTCCATCCATCCGTCCCTCCATGTCTCCATCCATCCATTCATCCATCCGTCCCTCCATGTCTCCATCCATCCGTCCCTCCATGTCTCCATCCATCCATTCATCCATCCGTCCCTCCATGTCTCCATCCATCCGTCCCTCCATGTCTCCATCCATCCGTCCCTCCATGTCTCCATCCATCCCTCCCTCCATGTCTCCATCCATCCATCCATCCGTCCCTCCATGTCTCCATCCATCCCTCCATGTCTCCATCCATCCCTCCATGTCTCCATCCATCCATCCATCCATCCGTCCCTCCATGTCTCCATCCATCCATCCCTCCATGTCTCCATCCATCCATCCCTCCATGTCTCCATCCATCCCTCCATGTCTCCATCCATCCATCCATCCGTCCCTCCATGTCTCCATCCATCCGTCCCTCCATGTCTCCATTCATCCCTCCATGTCTCCATTCATCCATCCATGTCTCCATGGGGTGAGGTCTCCTTGCTTGGAGGAGGAGTCATTGCTGGGAGGAGGAGCAGGGTGATCTGGACTGAGGAGTCAGTGCTGGGAGGAGGAGCAGGGTGATCTGGATGGAGGAGTCATTGCTGGGAGGAGGAGCAGGGTGATCTGGAGTAATGAGTCATTGCTGGGAGGAGGAGCAGGGTGATCTGGACAGAGGAGTCATTGCTGGGAGGAGGAGCAGGGTGATCTGGAGTGATGAGTCATTGCTGGGTGGAGGAGCAGGGTGATCTGGAGTAATGAGTCATTGCTGGGAGGAGGAGCAGGGTGATCTGGAGTGATGAGTCATTGCTGGGAGGAGGAGCAGGGTGAGCTGAGCTGCTGAGTCATTGCTGGGAGGAGGAGCAGGGTGATCTGGATGGAGGAGTCATTGCTGGGAGGAGGAGCAGGGTGATCTGGAAGGAGGAGTCATTGCTGGGAGGAGGAGCAGGGTGATGTGGACAGAGGAGTCATTGCTGGGAGGAGGAGCAGGGTGATCTGGATGGAGGAGTCATTGCTGGGAGGAGGAGCAGGGTGATCTGGACGGGGGAGTCATTGCTGGGAGGAGGAGCAGGGTGATCTGGACGGAGGAGTCATTGCTGGGAGGAGGAGCAGGGTGATCTGGAGTAATGAGTCATTGCTGGGAGGAGGAGCAGGGTGATCTGGACAGAGGAGTCATTGCTGGGAGGAGGAGCAGGGTGATCTGGACGGGGGAGTCATTGCTGGGAGGAGGAGCAGGGTGATCTGGACGGAGGAGTCATTGCTGGGAGGAGGAGCAGGGTGATCTGGAGTAATGAGTCATTGCTGGGAGGAGGAGCAGGGTGATCTGGACAGAGGAGTCATTGCTGGGAGGAGGAGCAGGGTGATCTGGAGTAATGAGTCATTGCTGGGAGGAGGAGCAGGGTGATCTGGACAGAGGAGTCATTGCTGGGAGGAGGAGCAGGGTGATCTGGAGTAATGAGTCATTGCTGGGAGGAGGAGCAGGGTGATCTGGATGGAGGAGTCATTGCTGGGAGGAGGAGCAGGGTGATCTGGACAGAGGAGTCATTGCTGGGAGGAGGAGCAGGGTGATCTGGAGTGATGAGTCATTGCTGGGAGGAGGAGCAGGGTGATCTGGATGGAGGAGTCATTGCTGGGAGGAGGAGCAGGGTGATCTGGATGGAGGAGTCATTGCTGGGAGGAGGAGCAGGGTGATCTGGAGTGATGAGTCATTGCTGGGAGGAGGAGCAGGGTGATGTGGAAGGAGGAGTCATTGCTGGGAGGAGGAGTCGTTGCTGGGAGGAGGAGCAGGGTGATCTGGATGGAGGAGTCATTGCTGGGAGGAGGAGCAGGGTGAGCTGAGCTGCTGAGTCATTGCTGGGAGGAGAAGAAGGGTGAGTTGGACTGATGAGCCATTGCTGGGAGGAGGAGCAGGGTGATCTGGAGTGATGAGTCATTGCTGGGAGGAGGAGCAGGGTGAGTTGGACGGAGGAGTCATTGCTGGGAGGAGGAGCAGGGTGATCTGGAAGGAGAAGTCATTGCTGGGAGGAGGAGCAGGGTGATCTGGACGGAGGAGTCATTGCTGGGAGGAGGAGCAGGGTGATCTGGACGGTGGAGTCATTGCTAGGAGGAGGAGCAGGGTGATCTGGAAGGAGGAGTCATTGCTGGGAGGAGGAGCAGGGTGATCTGGAAGGAGGAGTCATTGCTGGGAGGAGGAGCAGGGTGATCTGGAAGGAGGAGTCATTGCTGGGAGGAGGAGCAGGGTGATCTGGACGGGGGAGTCATTGCTGGGAGGAGGAGCAGGGTGATCTGGAGTGATGAGTCATTGCTGGGAGGAGGAGCAGCGTGAGTTGGACTGATGAATCATTGCTGGGAGGAGGAGCAGGGTGATCTGGATGGAGGAGTAAGTGCTGGGAGGAGGAGCTGGGTGATCTGGAAGGAGGAGTCATTGCTGGGAGGAGGAGCAGGGTGATCTGGACAGAGGAGTCATTGCTGGGAGGAGGAGCAGGGTGATCTGGACGGGGGAGTCATTGCTGGGAGGAGGAGCAGGGTGATCTGGACGGGAGAGTCATTGCTGGGAGGAGGAGCAGGGTGATCTGGACTGAGGAGTCATTGCTGGGAGGAGGAGCAGGGTTATCTGGAAGGAGGAGTCATTGCTGGGAGGAGGAGTCATTGCTGGGAGGAGGAACAGCGTGATCTGGATGGAGGAGTCGTTGCTGGGAGGAGGAGCAGGGTTATCTGGAAGGAGGAGTCATTGCTGGGAGGAGGAGTCATTGCTGGGAGGAGGAACAGCGTGATCTGGACTGAGGAGTCATTGCTGGGAGGAGGAGCAGGGTGATCTGGAATGAGGAGTCATTGCTGGGAGGAGGAGCAGGGTGATCTGGAAGGAGGAGTCATTGCTGGGAGGAGGAGCAGGGTGATCTGGACTGAGGAGTCATTGCTGGGAGGAGGAGCAGGGTTATCTGTAAGGAGGAGTCATTGCTGGGAGGAGGAGTCATTGCTGGGAGGAGGAACAGCGTGATCTGGATGGAGGAGTCGTTGCTGGGAGGAGGAGCAGGGTGATCTGGAATGAGGAGTCATTGCTGGGAGGAGGAGCAGGGTGATCTGGAAGGAGGAGTCATTGCTGGGAGGAGGAGCAGGGTGATCTGGACTGAGGAGTCATTGCTGGGAGGAGGAGCAGGGTGATCTGGATGAAGGAGTCATTGCTGGGAGGAGGAGCAGGGTTATCTGGAAGGAGGAGTCATTGCTGGGAGGAGGAGTCATTGCTGGGAGGAGGAACAGCGTGATCTGGATGGAGGAGTCGTTGCTGGGAGGAGGAGCAGGGTGATCTGGAAGGAGGACTCATTGCTGGGAGCAGGAGCAGGGTGATCTGGATGAAGGAGTCATTGCTGGGAGGAGGAGCAGGGTTATCTGGAAGGAGGAGTCATTGCTGGGAGGAGGAGTCATTGCTGGGAGGAGGAACAGCGTGATCTGGATGGAGGAGTCGTTGCTGGGAGGAGGAGCAGGGTGATCTGGAATGAGGAGTCATTGCTGGGAGGAGGAGCAGGGTGATCTGGAAGGAGGAGTCATTGCTGGGAGGAGGAGCAGGGTGATCTGGACTGGGGAGTCATTGCTGGGAGGAGGAGCAGGGTGATCTGGAAGGAGGACTCATTGCTGGGAGGAGGAGCAGGGTGATCTGGAAGGAGGAGTCATTGCTGGGAGGAGGAGTTATTGCTGGGAGGAGGAGCAGGGTGATCTGGATGGAGGAGTCAGTGCTGGGAGGAGGAGCTGGGTGATCTGGAAGGAGGAGTCATTGCTGGGAGGAGGAGCAGGGTGATCTGGACAGTGGAGTCATTGCTGGGAGGAGGAGCAGGGTGATCTGGACGGGGGAGTCATTGCTGGGAGGAGGAGCAGGGTGATCTGGACGGGAGAGTCATTGCTGGGAGGAGGAACAGGGTGATCTGGACTGAGGAGTCATTGCTGGGAGGAGGAGCAGGGTTATCTGGAAGGAGGAGTCATTGCTGGGAGGAGGAGTCATTGCCGGGAGGAGGAACAGCGTGATCTGGATGGAGGAGTTGTTGCTGGGAGGAGGAGCAGCGTGATCTGGAATGAGGAGTCATTGCTGGGAGGAGGAGCAGGGTGATCTGGAAGGAGGAGTCATTGCTGGGAGGAGGAGCAGTCTGATCTGGACTGAGGAGTCATTGCTGGGAGGAGGAGCAGGGTGATCTGGAAGGAGGACTCATTGCTGGGAGGAGGAGCAGGGTGATCTGGAAGGAGGAGTCATTGCTGGGAGGAGGAGTTATTGCTGGGAGGAGGAGCAGGGTGAGCTGAGCTGCTGAGTCATTGCTGGGAGGAGTAGCAGGGTGATCTGGAGTGATGAGTCATTGCTGGGAGGAGGAGCAGGGTGATCTGGACGGAGGAGTCATTGCTGGGAGGAGAAGCAGAGTGAGCTGGAAGGAGGAGTCATTGCTGGAAGGAGGAGTCATTGCTGAGAGGAGGAGCAGGGTGAGTTGGACTGATGAATCATTGCTGGGAGGAGGAGCAGGGTGATCTGATGAGTCATTGCTGGGAGGAGGAGCAGGGTGAGCTGAGCTGCTGAGTCATTGCTGGGAGGAGAAGAAGGGTGAGTTGGACTGATGAGTCAGTGCTGGGAGGAGGAGCAGGGTGATCTGGACGGAGGAGTCATTGCTGGGAGGAGGAGCAGGGTGATCTGGAAGGAGGAGTCATTGCTGGGAGGAGGAGCAGGGTGATCTGGAGTGATGAGTCATTGCTGGGAGGAGGAGCAGGGTGATCTGGACTGAGGAGTCATTGCTGCGAGGAGGAGCAGGGTGATCTGGAAGGAGGAGTCATTGCTGGGAGGAGGAGCAGGGTGATCTGGATGGAGGAGTCATTGCTGGGAGGAGGAGCAGAGTGATCTGGACAGAGGAGTCATTGCTGGGAGGAGGAGCAGAGTGATCTGGACAGAGGAGTCATTGCTGGGAGGAGGAGCAGGGTGATCTGGACAGAGGAGTCATTGCTGGGTGGAGGAGCAGGGTGAGTTGGACTGATGAATCATTGCTGGGAGGAGGAGCAGGGTGATCTGGAGTGATGAGTCATTGCTGGGAGGAGAAGAAGGGTGAGTTGGACTGATGAGTCATTGCTGGGAGGAGGAGCAGGGTGAGTTGGACGGAGGAGTCATTGCTGGGAGGAGGAGCAGGGTGATCTGGATGGAGGAGTCATTGCTGGGAGGAGGAGCAGGGTGATCTGGAAGGAGGAGTCATTGCTGGGAGGAGGAGTCATTGCTGGGAGGAGGAACAGCGTGATCTGGGAGGAGGAGTCATTGCTGGGAGGAGGAGTCATTGCTGGGAGGAGGAGCAGGGTGAGTTGAGCTGCTGAGTCATTGCTGGGAGGAGGAGTCATTGCTGGGAGGAGGAGCAGGGTGATCTGGATGGAGGAGTCATTGCTGGGAGGAGGAGCAGGGTGATCTGGAGTGATGAGTCATTGCTGGGAGGAGGAGCAGGGTGAATTGGGAGGAGGAGTCATTGCTGGGAGGAGGAGCAGGGTGATCTGGACTGAGGAGTCATTGCTGGGAGGAGGAGCAGGGTGAATTGGGAGGAGGAGTCATTGCTGGGAGGAGGAGCAGGGTGATTTGGACGGAGGAGTCTTTGCTGGGAGGAGGAGCAGGGTGATCTGGACTGAGGAGTCATTGCTGGGAGGAGGAGCAGGGTGAATTGGGAGGAGGAGTCATTGCTGGGAGGAGGAGCAGGGTGATTTGGACGGAGGAGTCTTTGCTGGGAGGAGGAGCAGGGTGATCTGCACAGAGGAGTCATTGCTGGGAGGAGGAACAGGGTGAATTGGGAGGAGGAGTCATTGCTGGGAGGAGGAGCAGGGTGATCTGGAATGAGGAGTCATTGCTGGGAGGAGGAGCAGGGTGATCTGGGAGGAGGAGTCATTGCTGGGAGGAGGAGCAGGGTAATCTGGATAGAGGAGTCATTGCTGGGAGGAGGAGCAGGGTGATCTGGAATGAGGAGTCATTGCTGGGAGGAGGAGCAGGGTGATCTGGGAGGAGGAGTCATTGCTGGGAGAAGGAGCAGGGTGATCTGGAAGGAGGAGTCATTGCTGGGAGGAGGAGCAGGGTGATCTGGAGTGATGAGTCATTGCTGGGAGAAGGAGCAGGGTGAATTTGGAGGAGGAGTCATTGCTGGGAGGAGGAGCAGGGTGATCTGGACTGAGGAGTCATTGCTGGGAGGAGGAGCAGGGTGATCTGGACGGAGGAGTCATTGCTGGGAGGAGGAGCAGGGTGAATTGGGAGGAGGAGTCATTGCTGGGAGGAGGAGCAGGGTGATCTGGACTGAGGAGTCATTGCTGGGAGGAGGAGCAGGGTGATCTGGACGGAGGAGTCATTGCTGGGAGGAGGAGCAGGGTGATCTGGACGGAGGAGTCATTGCTGGGAGGAGGAGCAGGGTGATCTGGAAGGAGGAGTCATTGCTGGGAGGAGGAGCAGGGTGATCTGGAGTGATGAGTCATTGCTGGGAGGAGGAGCAGGGTGATCTGGAGTGATGAGTCATTGCTGGGAGGAGGAGCAGGGTGATCTGGACTGAGGAGTCATTGCTGGGAGGAGGAGCAGGGTGATCTGGAAGGAGGAGTCATTGCTGGGAGGAGGAGCAGGGTGATCTGGATGGAGGAGTCATTGCTGGGAGGAGGAGCAGAGTGATCTGGACAGAGGAGTCATTGCTGGGAGGAGGAGCAGAGTGATCTGGACAGAGGAGTCATTGCTGGGAGGAGGAGCAGGGTGATCTGGACAGAGGAGTCATTGCTGGGTGGAGGAGCAGGGTGATCTGGACAGAGGAGTCATTGCTGGGAGGAGGAGCAGGGTGAGCTGAGCTGCTGAGTCATTGCTGGGAGGAGAAGAAGGGTGAGTTGGACTGATGAATCATTGCTGGGAGGAGGAGCAGGGTGATCTGGAGTGATGAGTCATTGCTGGGAGGAGAAGAAGGGTGAGTTGGACTGATGAGTCATTGCTGGGAGGAGGAGCAGGGTGAGTTGGACGGAGGAGTCATTGCTGGGAGGAGGAGCAGGGTGATCTGGATGGAGGAGTCATTGCTGGGAGGAGGAGCAGGGTGATCTGGAAGGAGGAGTCATTGCTGGGAGGAGGAGTCATTGCTGGGAGGAGGAACAGCGTGATCTGGGAGGAGGAGTCATTGCTGGGAGGAGGAGTCATTGCTGGGAGGAGGAGCAGGGTGAGTTGAGCTGCTGAGTCATTGCTGGGAGGAGGAGTCATTGCTGGGAGGAGGAGCAGGGTGATCTGGATGGAGGAGTCATTGCTGGGAGG
Organism: Lithobates pipiens; assembly: GCF_037356315.1. Lineage (NCBI taxonomy): Eukaryota > Metazoa > Chordata > Amphibia > Anura > Ranidae > Lithobates > Lithobates pipiens. The sequence goes on along the minus strand of NW_027507784.1, from coordinate 350,548,552 downwards.
AGGAGCAGGGTGATCTGGAGTGATGAGTCATTGCTGGGAGGAGGAGCAGGGTGAATTGGGAGGAGGAGTCATTGCTGGGAGGAGGAGCAGGGTGATCTGGACTGAGGAGTCATTGCTGGGAGGAGGAGCAGGGTGAATTGGGAGGAGGAGTCATTGCTGGGAGGAGGAGCAGGGTGATTTGGACGGAGGAGTCTTTGCTGGGAGGAGGAGCAGGGTGATCTGGACTGAGGAGTCATTGCTGGGAGGAGGAGCAGGGTGAATTGGGAGGAGGAGTCATTGCTGGGAGGAGGAGCAGGGTGATTTGGACGGAGGAGTCTTTGCTGGGAGGAGGAGCAGGGTGATCTGCACAGAGGAGTCATTGCTGGGAGGAGGAACAGGGTGAATTGGGAGGAGGAGTCATTGCTGGGAGGAGGAGCAGGGTGATCTGGAATGAGGAGTCATTGCTGGGAGGAGGAGCAGGGTGATCTGGGAGGAGGAGTCATTGCTGGGAGGAGGAGCAGGGTAATCTGGATAGAGGAGTCATTGCTGGGAGGAGGAGCAGGGTGATCTGGAATGAGGAGTCATTGCTGGGAGGAGGAGCAGGGTGATCTGGGAGGAGGAGTCATTGCTGGGAGAAGGAGCAGGGTGATCTGGAAGGAGGAGTCATTGCTGGGAGGAGGAGCAGGGTGATCTGGAGTGATGAGTCATTGCTGGGAGAAGGAGCAGGGTGAATTTGGAGGAGGAGTCATTGCTGGGAGGAGGAGCAGGGTGATCTGGACTGAGGAGTCATTGCTGGGAGGAGGAGCAGGGTGATCTGGACGGAGGAGTCATTGCTGGGAGGAGGAGCAGGGTGAATTGGGAGGAGGAGTCATTGCTGGGAGGAGGAGCAGGGTGATCTGGACTGAGGAGTCATTGCTGGGAGGAGGAGCAGGGTGATCTGGACGGAGGAGTCATTGCTGGGAGGAGGAGCAGGGTGATCTGGACGGAGGAGTCATTGCTGGGAGGAGGAGCAGGGTGATCTGGAGTGATGAGTCATTGCTGGGAGGAGGAGCAGGGTGATCTGGACGGAGGAGTCATTGCTGGAAGGAGGAGCAGGGTGAGCTGAGCTGCTGAGTCATTGCTGGGAGGAGGAGCAGGGTGATCTGGAAGGAGGTGTCATTGCTGGGAGGAGGAGCAGGGTGATCTGGACGGAGGAGTCATTGCTGGGAGGAGGATTCATTGCTGGGAGGAGGAGCAGGGTGATCTGGATGGAGGAGTCATTGCTGGGAGGAGGAGCAGGGTGATCTGGAGTGATGAGTCATTGCTGGGAGGAGGAGCAGGGTGAATTGGGAGGAGGAGTCATTGCTGGGAGGAGGAGCAGGGTGATCTGGACTGAGGAGTCATTGCTGGGAGGAGGAGCAGGGTGATCTGGACGGAGGAGTCATTGCTGGGAGGAGAAGCAGGGTGAATTGGGAGGAGGAGTCATTGCTGGGAGGAGGAGCAGGGTGATTTGGACGGAGGAGTCTTTGCTGGGAGGAGGAGCAGGGTGATCTGCACAGAGGAGTCATTGCTGGGAGGAGGAGCAGGGTAATCTGGATAGAGGAGTCATTGCTGGGAGGAGGAGCAGGGTGATCTGGAATGAGGAGTCATTGCTGGGAGGAGGAGCAGGGTGATCTGGGAGGAGGAGTCATTGCTGGGAGAAGGAGCAGGGTGATCTGGAAGGAGGAGTCATTGCTGGGAGGAGGAGCAGGGTGATCTGGAGTGATGAGTCATTGCTGGGAGAAGGAGCAGGGTGAATTTGGAGGAGGAGTCATTGCTGGGAGGAGGAGCAGGGTGATCTGGACTGAGGAGTCATTGCTGGGAGGAGGAGCAGGGTGATCTGGAAGGAGGAGTCATTGCTGGGAGGAGGAGCAGGGTGATCTGGAGTGATGAGTCATTGCTGGGAGAAGGAGCAGGGTGAATTTGGAGGAGGAGTCATTGCTGGGAGGAGGAGCAGGGTGATCTGGACTGAGGAGTCATTGCTGGGAGGAGGAGCAGGGTGATCTGGACGGAGGAGTCATTGCTGGGAGGAGGAGCAGAGTAATCTGGACGGAGGAGTCATTGCTGAGAGGAGGAGCAGGGTGATCTGGACGGAGGAGTCATTGCTGGGAGGAGGAGCAGGGTGATCTGGATGGAGGAGTCATTGCTGGGAGGAGGAGCAGGGTGATCTGGAGTGATGAGTCATTGCTGGGAGAAGGAGCAGGGTGAATTGGGAGGAGGAGTCATTGCTGGGAGGAGGAGCAGGGTGATCTGGACTGAGGAGTCATTGCTGAGAGGAGGAGCAGAGTAATCTGGACGGAGGAGTCATTGCTGGGAGGAGGAGCAGGGTGATCTGGACGGAGGAGTCAGTGCTGGGAGGAGGAGCAGGGTGATCTGGACGGAGGAGTCATTGCTGGGAGGAGGAGCAGGGTGATCTGGACAGAGGAGTCATTGCTGGGAGGAGGAGCAGGGTGATCTGGACGGAGGAGTCATTGCTGGGAGGAGGAGCAGGGTGATCTGGACGGAGGAGTCATTGCTGGGAGGAGGAGCAGGGTGAATTGGGAGGAGGAGTCATTGCTGGGAGGAGGAGCAGGGTGATCTGGAATGAGGAGTCATTGCTGGAAGGAGGAGCAGGGTGATCTGGACGGAGGAGTCATTGCTGGAAGGAGGAGCAGGGTGAGCTGAGCTGCTGAGTCATTGCTGGGAGGAGGAGCAGGGTGATCTGGAAGGAGGTGTCATTGCTGGGAGGAGGAGCAGGGTGATCTGGACGGAGGAGTCATTGCTGGGAGGAGGATTCATTGCTGGGAGGAGGAGCAGGGTGATCTGGAGTGATGAGTCATTGCTGGGAGGAGGAGCAGGGTGAATTGGGAGGAGGAGTCATTGCTGGGAGGAGGAGTCATTGCTGGGAGGAGGAGTCATTGCTGGGAGGAGGAGCAGGGTGAATTGGGAGGAGGAGTCATTGCTGGGAGGAGGAGCAGGGTGAATTGGGAGGAGGAGTCATTGCTGGGAGGAGGAGTCATTGCTGGGAGGAGGAGCAGGGTAATCTGGACTGAGGAGTCATTGCTGGGAGGAGGAGCAGGGTGATATGGAAGGAGGAGTCATTGCTGGGAGGAGGAGCAGGGTGATCTGGACAGAGGAGTCATTGCTGGGAGGAGGAGCAGGGTGAGCTGGAATGAGGAGTCATTGCTGGGAGGAGGAGCAGGGTGATCTGGACGGAGGAGTCATTGCTGGAAGGAGGAGCAGGGTGAGCTGAGCTGCTGAGTCATTGCTGGGAGGAGGAGCAGGGTGATCTGGAAGGAGGAGTCATTACTGGGAGGAGGAGCAGGGTGAATTGGACGGAGGAGTCGTTGCTGGGAGGAGAAACAGGGTGATCTGGAAGGAGGAGTCGTTGCTGGGAGGAGGAGCAGGGTGATCTGGATGGAGGAGTCATTGCTGGAAGGAGGAGCAGGGTGAGCTGAGCTGCTGAGTCATTGCTGGGAGGAGGATTCATTGCTGGGGGGAGAATTCATTGCTGGGAGGAGGAGCAGGGTGATCTGGACTGAGGAGTCATTGCTGTGAGGAGGAGCAGGGTGATCTGGAAAGAGGAGTCATTGCTGGGAGGAGGAGCAGGGTGATATGGAAGGAGGAGTCATTGCTGGGAGGAGGAGTCATTGCTGGGAGGAGGAGCAGGGTGATATGGAAGGAGGAGTCATTGCTGGGAGGAGGAGTCATTGCTGGGAGGAGGAGCAGGGTGATCTGGACAGAGGAGTCATTGCTGGGAGGAGGAGCAGGGTGAATTGGACGGAGGAGTCATTGCTGGGAGGAGGAGCAGGGTGATCTGGAAGGAGGAGTCATTGCTGGGAGGAGGAGCAGGGTGATCTGGATGGAGGAGTCATTGCTGGAAGGAGGAGCAGGGTGAGCTGAGCTGCTGAGTCATTGCTGGGAGGAGGAGCAGGGTGAGCTGAGCTGCTGAGTCATTGCTGGGAGGAGGAGCAGGGTGATCTGGACAGAGGAGTCATTGCTGGGAGGAGGATTCATTGCTGGGAGGAGGAGCAGGGTGATCTGGACTGAGGAGTCATTGCTGTGAGGAGGAGCAGGGTGATCTGGAAGGAGGAGTCATTGCTGGGAGGAGGAGCAGGGTGAATTGGACGGAGGAGTCATTGCTGGGAGGAGGAGCAGGGTGAATTGGACGGAGGAGTCATTGCTGGGAGGAGGAGCAGGGTGATATGGAAGGAGGAGTCATTGCTGGGAGGAGGAGCAGGGTGATCTGGACAGAGGAGTCATTGCTGGGAGGAAGAGCAGGGTGAATTGGACGGAGGAGTCATTGCTGGGAGGAGAAGCAGGGTGATCTGGGAGGAGGAGCAGGGTGAATTGGACGGAGGAGTCATTGCTGGGAGGAGGAGCAGGGTGATCTGGAAGGAGGAGTCATTGCTGGGAGGAGGAGCAGGGTGATCTGGAAGGAGGAGTCATTGCTGGGAGGGGGAGCAGGGTGAGTTGGATGGAGGAGTCGTTGCTGGGAGGAGAAGCAGGGTGATCTGGAAGGAGGAGTGATTGCTGGGAGGAGGAGTCATTGCTGGGAGGAGGAGCAGGGTGATCTGGACTGAGGAGTCATTGCTGTGAGGAGGAGCAGGGTGATCTGGAAGGAGGAGTCATTGCTGGGAGGAGGAGCAGGGTGATCTGGAAGGAGGAGTCATTGCTGGGAGGAGGAGCAGGGTGATCTGGAAGGAGGAGTCATTGCTGGGAGGAGGAGCAGGGTGAGTTGGATGGAGGAGTCTTTGCTGGGAGGAGAAGCAGGGTGATCTGGAAGGAGGAGTCATTGCTGGGAGGAGGAGTCATTGCTAGGAGGAGGAGCCGGGTGGTCTGGACTGAGGAGTCATTGCTGGGAGGAGGAGCAGGGTGATCTGGATGGAGGAGTCATTGCTGGGAGGAGGAGCAGGGTGATCTGGACGGAGGAGTCATTGCTGGGAGGAGGAGCAGGGTGATCTGGAGTGATGAGTCATTGCTGGGAGGAGGAACAGGGTGAATTGGGAGGAGGAGTCATTGCTGGGAGGAGGAGTCATTGCTGGGAGGAGGAGCAGGGTAATCTGGACTGAGGAGTCATTGCTGGGAGGAGGAGCAGGGTGATCTGGACGGAGGAGTCATTGCTGGGAGGAGGAGCAGGGTGATCTGGAATGAGGAGTCATTGCTGGGAGGAGGAGCAGGGTGAGCTGAGCTGCTGAGTCATTGCTGGGAGGAGGAGCAGGGTGATCTGGACGGAGGATTCATTGCTGGGAGGAGGATTCATTGCTGGGAGGAGGAGCAGGGTGATCTGGAGTGATGAGTCATTGCTGGGAGGAGGAGCAGGGTGAATTGGGAGGAGGAGTCATTGCTGGGAGGAGGAGCAGGGTGATCTGGAAGGAGGAGTCATTGCTGGGAGGAGGAGCAGGGTGAATTGGACGGAGGAGTCATTGCTGGGAGGAGGAGCAGGGTGATCTGGACGGAGGAGTCATTGCTGGGAGGAGGAGCAGGGTGATATGGAAGGAGGAGTCATTGCTGGGAGGAGGAGCAGGGTGATCTGGACAGAGGAGTCATTGCTGGGAGGAGGAGCAGGGTGATCTGGAATGAGGAGTCATTGCTGGGAGGAGGAGCAGGGTGATCTGGACGGAGGAGTCATTGCTGGGAGGAGGAGCAGGGTGATATGGAAGGAGGAGTCATTGCTGGGAGGAGGAGCAGGGTGATCTGGACAGAGGAGTCATTGCTGGGAGGAGGAGCAGGGTGATCTGGAATGAGGAGTCATTGCTGGGAGGAGGAGCAGGGTGATCTGGACGGAGGAGTCATTGCTGGAAGGAGGAGCAGGGTGAGCTGAGCTGCTGAGTCATTACTGGGAGGAGGAGCAGGGTGAATTGGATGGAGGAGTCATTGCTGGGAGGAGAAGCAGGGTGATCTGGAAGGAGGAGTGATTGCTGGGAGGAGGAGTCATTGCTGGGAGGAGGAGCAGGGTGATTTGGAAGGAGGAGTCATTGCTGGGAGGAGGAGCAGGGTGAGTTGGATGGAGGAGTCGTTGCTGGGAGGAGAAGCAGGGTGATCTGGAAGGAGGAGTCGTTGCTGGGAGGAGAAGCAGGGTGATCTGGAAGGAGGAGTCATTGCTGAGAGGAAGAGCACGGTGATCTGGAAGGAGGAGTCATTGCTGGGAGGAGAAGCATGGTGATCTGGGAGGAGGAGTCATTGCTGGGAGGAGGAGCAGGGTAATCTGGATAGAGGAGTCATTGCTGGGAGGAGGAGCAGGGTGATCTGGAATGAGGAGTCATTGCTGGGAGGAGGAGCAGGGTGATCTGGGAGGAGGAGTCATTGCTGGGAGAAGGAGCAGGGTGATCTGGAAGGAGGAGTCATTGCTGGGAGGAGGAGCAGGGTGATCTGGAGTGATGAGTCATTGCTGGGAGAAGGAGCAGGGTGAATTTGGAGGAGGAGTCATTGCTGGGAGGAGGAGCAGGGTGATCTGGACTGAGGAGTCATTGCTGGGAGGAGGAGCAGGGTGATCTGGACGGAGGAGTCATTGCTGGGAGGAGGAGCAGGGTGAATTGGGAGGAGGAGTCATTGCTGGGAGGAGGAGCAGGGTGATCTGGACTGAGGAGTCATTGCTGGGAGGAGGAGCAGGGTGATCTGGACGGAGGAGTCATTGCTGGGAGGAGGAGCAGGGTGATCTGGACGGAGGAGTCATTGCTGGGAGGAGGAGCAGGGTGATCTGGAAGGAGGAGTCATTGCTGGGAGGAGGAGCAGGGTGATCTGGAGTGATGAGTCATTGCTGGGAGGAGGAGCAGGGTGATCTGGAGTGATGAGTCATTGCTGGGAGGAGGAGCAGGGTGATCTGGACTGAGGAGTCATTGCTGGGAGGAGGAGCAGGGTGATCTGGAAGGAGGAGTCATTGCTGGGAGGAGGAGCAGGGTGATCTGGATGGAGGAGTCATTGCTGGGAGGAGGAGCAGAGTGATCTGGACAGAGGAGTCATTGCTGGGAGGAGGAGCAGAGTGATCTGGACAGAGGAGTCATTGCTGGGAGGAGGAGCAGGGTGATCTGGACAGAGGAGTCATTGCTGGGTGGAGGAGCAGGGTGATCTGGACAGAGGAGTCATTGCTGGGAGGAGGAGCAGGGTGAGCTGAGCTGCTGAGTCATTGCTGGGAGGAGAAGAAGGGTGAGTTGGACTGATGAATCATTGCTGGGAGGAGGAGCAGGGTGATCTGGAGTGATGAGTCATTGCTGGGAGGAGAAGAAGGGTGAGTTGGACTGATGAGTCATTGCTGGGAGGAGGAGCAGGGTGAGTTGGACGGAGGAGTCATTGCTGGGAGGAGGAGCAGGGTGATCTGGATGGAGGAGTCATTGCTGGGAGGAGGAGCAGGGTGATCTGGAAGGAGGAGTCATTGCTGGGAGGAGGAGTCATTGCTGGGAGGAGGAACAGCGTGATCTGGGAGGAGGAGTCATTGCTGGGAGGAGGAGTCATTGCTGGGAGGAGGAGCAGGGTGAGTTGAGCTGCTGAGTCATTGCTGGGAGGAGGAGTCATTGCTGGGAGGAGGAGCAGGGTGATCTGGATGGAGGAGTCATTGCTGGGAGGAGGAGCAGGGTGATCTGGAGTGATGAGTCATTGCTGGGAGGAGGAGCAGGGTGAATTGGGAGGAGGAGTCATTGCTGGGAGGAGGAGCAGGGTGATCTGGACTGAGGAGTCATTGCTGGGAGGAGGAGCAGGGTGAATTGGGAGGAGGAGTCATTGCTGGGAGGAGGAGCAGGGTGATTTGGACGGAGGAGTCTTTGCTGGGAGGAGGAGCAGGGTGATCTGGACTGAGGAGTCATTGCTGGGAGGAGGAGCAGGGTGAATTGGGAGGAGGAGTCATTGCTGGGAGGAGGAGCAGGGTGATTTGGACGGAGGAGTCTTTGCTGGGAGGAGGAGCAGGGTGATCTGCACAGAGGAGTCATTGCTGGGAGGAGGAACAGGGTGAATTGGGAGGAGGAGTCATTGCTGGGAGGAGGAGCAGGGTGATCTGGAATGAGGAGTCATTGCTGGGAGGAGGAGCAGGGTGATCTGGGAGGAGGAGTCATTGCTGGGAGGAGGAGCAGGGTAATCTGGATAGAGGAGTCATTGCTGGGAGGAGGAGCAGGGTGATCTGGAATGAGGAGTCATTGCTGGGAGGAGGAGCAGGGTGATCTGGACGGAGGAGTCATTGCTGGGAGGAGGAGCAGGGTGAATTGGGAGGAGGAGTCATTGCTGGGAGGAGGAGCAGGGTGATCTGGACTGAGGAGTCATTGCTGGGAGGAGGAGCAGGGTGATCTGGACGGAGGAGTCATTGCTGGGAGGAGGAGCAGGGTGATCTGGACGGAGGAGTCATTGCTGGGAGGAGGAGCAGGGTGATCTGGAGTGATGAGTCATTGCTGGGAGGAGGAGCAGGGTGATCTGGACGGAGGAGTCATTGCTGGAAGGAGGAGCAGGGTGAGCTGAGCTGCTGAGTCATTGCTGGGAGGAGGAGCAGGGTGATCTGGAAGGAGGTGTCATTGCTGGGAGGAGGAGCAGGGTGATCTGGACGGAGGAGTCATTGCTGGGAGGAGGATTCATTGCTGGGAGGAGGAGCAGGGTGATCTGGATGGAGGAGTCATTGCTGGGAGGAGGAGCAGGGTGATCTGGAGTGATGAGTCATTGCTGGGAGGAGGAGCAGGGTGAATTGGGAGGAGGAGTCATTGCTGGGAGGAGGAGCAGGGTGATCTGGACTGAGGAGTCATTGCTGGGAGGAGGAGCAGGGTGATCTGGACGGAGGAGTCATTGCTGGGAGGAGAAGCAGGGTGAATTGGGAGGAGGAGTCATTGCTGGGAGGAGGAGCAGGGTGATTTGGACGGAGGAGTCTTTGCTGGGAGGAGGAGCAGGGTGATCTGCACAGAGGAGTCATTGCTGGGAGGAGGAGCAGGGTAATCTGGATAGAGGAGTCATTGCTGGGAGGAGGAGCAGGGTGATCTGGAATGAGGAGTCATTGCTGGGAGGAGGAGCAGGGTGATCTGGGAGGAGGAGTCATTGCTGGGAGAAGGAGCAGGGTGATCTGGAAGGAGGAGTCATTGCTGGGAGGAGGAGCAGGGTGATCTGGAGTGATGAGTCATTGCTGGGAGAAGGAGCAGGGTGAATTTGGAGGAGGAGTCATTGCTGGGAGGAGGAGCAGGGTGATCTGGACTGAGGAGTCATTGCTGGGAGGAGGAGCAGGGTGATCTGGAAGGAGGAGTCATTGCTGGGAGGAGGAGCAGGGTGATCTGGAGTGATGAGTCATTGCTGGGAGAAGGAGCAGGGTGAATTTGGAGGAGGAGTCATTGCTGGGAGGAGGAGCAGGGTGATCTGGACTGAGGAGTCATTGCTGGGAGGAGGAGCAGGGTGATCTGGACGGAGGAGTCATTGCTGGGAGGAGGAGCAGAGTAATCTGGACGGAGGAGTCATTGCTGAGAGGAGGAGCAGGGTGATCTGGACGGAGGAGTCATTGCTGGGAGGAGGAGCAGGGTGATCTGGATGGAGGAGTCATTGCTGGGAGGAGGAGCAGGGTGATCTGGAGTGATGAGTCATTGCTGGGAGAAGGAGCAGGGTGAATTGGGAGGAGGAGTCATTGCTGGGAGGAGGAGCAGGGTGATCTGGACTGAGGAGTCATTGCTGAGAGGAGGAGCAGAGTAATCTGGACGGAGGAGTCATTGCTGGGAGGAGGAGCAGGGTGATCTGGACGGAGGAGTCAGTGCTGGGAGGAGGAGCAGGGTGATCTGGACGGAGGAGTCATTGCTGGGAGGAGGAGCAGGGTGATCTGGACAGAGGAGTCATTGCTGGGAGGAGGAGCAGGGTGATCTGGACGGAGGAGTCATTGCTGGGAGGAGGAGCAGGGTGATCTGGACGGAGGAGTCATTGCTGGGAGGAGGAGCAGGGTGAATTGGGAGGAGGAGTCATTGCTGGGAGGAGGAGCAGGGTGATCTGGAATGAGGAGTCATTGCTGGAAGGAGGAGCAGGGTGATCTGGACGGAGGAGTCATTGCTGGAAGGAGGAGCAGGGTGAGCTGAGCTGCTGAGTCATTGCTGGGAGGAGGAGCAGGGTGATCTGGAAGGAGGTGTCATTGCTGGGAGGAGGAGCAGGGTGATCTGGACGGAGGAGTCATTGCTGGGAGGAGGATTCATTGCTGGGAGGAGGAGCAGGGTGATCTGGAGTGATGAGTCATTGCTGGGAGGAGGAGCAGGGTGAATTGGGAGGAGGAGTCATTGCTGGGAGGAGGAGTCATTGCTGGGAGGAGGAGTCATTGCTGGGAGGAGGAGCAGGGTGAATTGGGAGGAGGAGTCATTGCTGGGAGGAGGAGCAGGGTGAATTGGGAGGAGGAGTCATTGCTGGGAGGAGGAGTCATTGCTGGGAGGAGGAGCAGGGTAATCTGGACTGAGGAGTCATTGCTGGGAGGAGGAGCAGGGTGATATGGAAGGAGGAGTCATTGCTGGGAGGAGGAGCAGGGTGATCTGGACAGAGGAGTCATTGCTGGGAGGAGGAGCAGGGTGAGCTGGAATGAGGAGTCATTGCTGGGAGGAGGAGCAGGGTGATCTGGACGGAGGAGTCATTGCTGGAAGGAGGAGCAGGGTGAGCTGAGCTGCTGAGTCATTGCTGGGAGGAGGAGCAGGGTGATCTGGAAGGAGGAGTCATTACTGGGAGGAGGAGCAGGGTGAATTGGACGGAGGAGTCGTTGCTGGGAGGAGAAACAGGGTGATCTGGAAGGAGGAGTCGTTGCTGGGAGGAGGAGCAGGGTGATCTGGATGGAGGAGTCATTGCTGGAAGGAGGAGCAGGGTGAGCTGAGCTGCTGAGTCATTGCTGGGAGGAGGATTCATTGCTGGGGGGAGAATTCATTGCTGGGAGGAGGAGCAGGGTGATCTGGACTGAGGAGTCATTGCTGTGAGGAGGAGCAGGGTGATCTGGAAAGAGGAGTCATTGCTGGGAGGAGGAGCAGGGTGATATGGAAGGAGGAGTCATTGCTGGGAGGAGGAGTCATTGCTGGGAGGAGGAGCAGGGTGATATGGAAGGAGGAGTCATTGCTGGGAGGAGGAGTCATTGCTGGGAGGAGGAGCAGGGTGATCTGGACAGAGGAGTCATTGCTGGGAGGAGGAGCAGGGTGAATTGGACGGAGGAGTCATTGCTGGGAGGAGGAGCAGGGTGATCTGGAAGGAGGAGTCATTGCTGGGAGGAGGAGCAGGGTGATCTGGATGGAGGAGTCATTGCTGGAAGGAGGAGCAGGGTGAGCTGAGCTGCTGAGTCATTGCTGGGAGGAGGAGCAGGGTGAGCTGAGCTGCTGAGTCATTGCTGGGAGGAGGAGCAGGGTGATCTGGACAGAGGAGTCATTGCTGGGAGGAGGATTCATTGCTGGGAGGAGGAGCAGGGTGATCTGGACTGAGGAGTCATTGCTGTGAGGAGGAGCAGGGTGATCTGGAAGGAGGAGTCATTGCTGGGAGGAGGAGCAGGGTGAATTGGACGGAGGAGTCATTGCTGGGAGGAGGAGCAGGGTGAATTGGACGGAGGAGTCATTGCTGGGAGGAGGAGCAGGGTGATATGGAAGGAGGAGTCATTGCTGGGAGGAGGAGCAGGGTGATCTGGACAGAGGAGTCATTGCTGGGAGGAAGAGCAGGGTGAATTGGACGGAGGAGTCATTGCTGGGAGGAGAAGCAGGGTGATCTGGGAGGAGGAGCAGGGTGAATTGGACGGAGGAGTCATTGCTGGGAGGAGGAGCAGGGTGATCTGGAAGGAGGAGTCATTGCTGGGAGGAGGAGCAGGGTGATCTGGAAGGAGGAGTCATTGCTGGGAGGGGGAGCAGGGTGAGTTGGATGGAGGAGTCGTTGCTGGGAGGAGAAGCAGGGTGATCTGGAAGGAGGAGTGATTGCTGGGAGGAGGAGTCATTGCTGGGAGGAGGAGCAGGGTGATCTGGACTGAGGAGTCATTGCTGTGAGGAGGAGCAGGGTGATCTGGAAGGAGGAGTCATTGCTGGGAGGAGGAGCAGGGTGATCTGGAAGGAGGAGTCATTGCTGGGAGGAGGAGCAGGGTGATCTGGAAGGAGGAGTCATTGCTGGGAGGAGGAGCAGGGTGAGTTGGATGGAGGAGTCTTTGCTGGGAGGAGAAGCAGGGTGATCTGGAAGGAGGAGTCATTGCTGGGAGGAGGAGTCATTGCTAGGAGGAGGAGCCGGGTGGTCTGGACTGAGGAGTCATTGCTGGGAGGAGGAGCAGGGTGATCTGGATGGAGGAGTCATTGCTGGGAGGAGGAGCAGGGTGATCTGGACGGAGGAGTCATTGCTGGGAGGAGGAGCAGGGTGATCTGGAGTGATGAGTCATTGCTGGGAGGAGGAACAGGGTGAATTGGGAGGAGGAGTCATTGCTGGGAGGAGGAGTCATTGCTGGGAGGAGGAGCAGGGTAATCTGGACTGAGGAGTCATTGCTGGGAGGAGGAGCAGGGTGATCTGGACGGAGGAGTCATTGCTGGGAGGAGGAGCAGGGTGATCTGGAATGAGGAGTCATTGCTGGGAGGAGGAGCAGGGTGAGCTGAGCTGCTGAGTCATTGCTGGGAGGAGGAGCAGGGTGATCTGGACGGAGGATTCATTGCTGGGAGGAGGATTCATTGCTGGGAGGAGGAGCAGGGTGATCTGGAGTGATGAGTCATTGCTGGGAGGAGGAGCAGGGTGAATTGGGAGGAGGAGTCATTGCTGGGAGGAGGAGCAGGGTGATCTGGAAGGAGGAGTCATTGCTGGGAGGAGGAGCAGGGTGAATTGGACGGAGGAGTCATTGCTGGGAGGAGGAGCAGGGTGATCTGGACGGAGGAGTCATTGCTGGGAGGAGGAGCAGGGTGATATGGAAGGAGGAGTCATTGCTGGGAGGAGGAGCAGGGTGATCTGGACAGAGGAGTCATTGCTGGGAGGAGGAGCAGGGTGATCTGGAATGAGGAGTCATTGCTGGGAGGAGGAGCAGGGTGATCTGGACGGAGGAGTCATTGCTGGGAGGAGGAGCAGGGTGATATGGAAGGAGGAGTCATTGCTGGGAGGAGGAGCAGGGTGATCTGGACAGAGGAGTCATTGCTGGGAGGAGGAGCAGGGTGATCTGGAATGAGGAGTCATTGCTGGGAGGAGGAGCAGGGTGATCTGGACGGAGGAGTCATTGCTGGAAGGAGGAGCAGGGTGAGCTGAGCTGCTGAGTCATTACTGGGAGGAGGAGCAGGGTGAATTGGATGGAGGAGTCATTGCTGGGAGGAGAAGCAGGGTGATCTGGAAGGAGGAGTGATTGCTGGGAGGAGGAGTCATTGCTGGGAGGAGGAGCAGGGTGATTTGGAAGGAGGAGTCATTGCTGGGAGGAGGAGCAGGGTGAGTTGGATGGAGGAGTCGTTGCTGGGAGGAGAAGCAGGGTGATCTGGAAGGAGGAGTCGTTGCTGGGAGGAGAAGCAGGGTGATCTGGAAGGAGGAGTCATTGCTGAGAGGAAGAGCACGGTGATCTGGAAGGAGGAGTCATTGCTGGGAGGAGAAGCATGGTGATCTGGAAGGAGGAGTCATTGCTGGGAGGAGGAGTCATTGCTGGGAGGAGAAGCAGGGTGATCTGGAAGGAGGTGTCATTGCTGGGAGGAGGAGTCATTGCTGGGAGGAGGAGTCATTGCTGGAAGTAGAAGCAGGGTGATCTGGAAGGAGGAGTCATTGCTGGGAGGAGGAGTCATTGCTGGGAGGAGGAGCAGGGTGATCTGGATGGAGGAGTCATTGCTGGGAGGAGAAGCAGGGTGATCTGGAAGGAGGAGTCATTGCTGGAAGGAGGAGTCATTGCTGGGAGGAAGAGTCATGGCTGGAAGGAGGAGTCATTGCTGGGAGGAAGAGTCATTGCTGGGAGGAGGAGTCATTGCTGGGGGGAGAAGCAGAAGGTTTTTTGGGGGGAGGAGTCATTGCTGGGAGGAGGAGTCATTGCTGGGAGGAGGAGTCATTGCTGGGAGGAGAAGCAGGGTGATCTGGAAGGAGGAGTCATTGCTGGAAGGAGGAGTCATTGCTGGGAGGAGGAGTCATTGCTGGGAGGAGGAGTCATTGCTGGGAGGAGAAGCAGGGTGATCTGGAAGGAGGAGTCATTGCTGGAAGGAGGAGTCATTGCTGGGAGGAGGAGTCATTGCTGGGAGGAGGAGTCATTGCTGGGAGGAGGAGTCATTGCTGGGAGGAGGAGTCATTGCTGGGAGGAGAAGCAGGGTGATCTGGAAGGAGGAGTCATTGCTGGAAGGAGGAGTCATTGCTGGGAGGAGGAGTCATTGCTGGGAGGAGGAGTCATTGCTGGGAGGAGGAGTCATTGCTGGGAGGAAGAGTCATTGCTGGGAGGAGAAGCAGGGTGATCTGAGCACAGGATGGAACGTCATATATAATACAATGTTTGGATCTCAGGCACACGGGAAGTTTTTACATCGGATGTTTTTGGCTTCAGACGTTTTTTGTACAGTCAGTAAATTCCCTCCATGTGATCCTCGGGGTCCGATCACGTCGGCTGTTATCATCTCTCAACAGGGGAGTTTTTGGGCTGTAAAGAGCCCTCAATATGATTGGGTTCGGAGCTGTACAAATGCAGACGCTGAAAAAAACGTGAAAAACGTAAAAAACGTGGCTCACGGGCTTTTTCTTTTAAATGTTTTTGAACCCATTGATTAGTGTTTTTTTTTTTTAAACAAAAGCTTCTGCCCCCCCCCCCCCCCCCGAATCCACATTCCTTCTCCCTGACCTCCCCCCGCTCCTGAGATATCGTCTTTTCTCCCTCCATGGACTCGGCGTTGGGATTGGGTAGGGTAGCGGTGATGATCACCGGCAGGCTGAATTTCCTTGGACAGTTGTCTTCCAGCATTTGGGATGTTTTGCCTGCAGTTAGTGGGAATTTTCTTGCATCCAACATTATTGATATAATCAGAGAAATAAATAAACACAGAAGGGGCTCATCGATTGGAGCCGATCCACCGGGAAGACCCATTTAGCCTGCCGGAGATCGGCTCCACCCACAGTGGAAAGGACTGGGGCTGCCTGTGCATGGCCGACTTCACAGAGAAGGTTCTGGACCGTACGCTAGCGTTGTCCTAGCAGTGTCCTAGTGTTGTCCTAGCATTGTCCTAGCGTTGGCCTAGCGTTGTCCTAGTGTTGTCCTAGCGTTGTCCTAGCGTTGTCCTAGCCCTAGCGTTCTCCTAGCAGTGTCCTAGCATTGTCCTAGCGTTGGCCTAGCGTTGTCCTAGTGTTGTCCTAGCGTTGTCCTAGCAGTGTCCTAGTGTTGTCCTAGCATTGTCCTAGCGTTGTCCTAGCTTTGTCCTAGCGTTGTCCTAGCGTTGTCCTAGCGTTGTCCTGGCGTTGTCCTAGCGTTGTCCTAGCAGTGTCCTAGCAGTGTCCTAGCGTTGTCCTGGCGTTGTCCTAGCGTTGTCCTAGCGTTGTCCTGGCGTTGTCCTAGCGTTGTCCTAACGTTGTCCTGGCGTTGTCCTGGCGTTGTCCTGGCGTTGTCCTAGCAGTGTCCTAGCGTTGTCCTAGCGTTGTCCTAGCGTTGTCCTAGCGTTGTCCTAGCAGTGTCCTAGCGTTGTCCTAGCGTTGTCCTAGCAGTGTCCTGACGTTGTCCTAGCGTTGTCCTAGCGTTGTCCTAGCGTTGTCCTAGCTTTGTCCTAGCTTTGTCCTGGCGTTGTCCTAGCGTTGTCCTAGCAGTGTCCTGGCGTTGTCCTGGCGTTGTCCTGGTGTTGTCCTAGCGTTGTCCTAGCGTTGTCCTGGCGTTGTCCTAGCAGTGTCCTAGCGTTGTCCTAGCAGTGTCCTAGCGTTGTCCTAGCGTTGTCCTGGCGTTGTCCTAGCGTTGTCCTAGCGTTGTCCTGGCGTTGTCCTGGCGTTGTCCTAGCGTTGTCCTAGCGTTGTCCTAGCGTTGTCCTGGCGTTGTCTTAGCTTTGTCCTAGCAGTGTCCTAGCGTTGTCCTGGCGTTGTCCTAGCGTTGTCCTAGCGTTGTCCTGGCGTTGTCTTAGCTTTGTCCTAGCAGTGTCCTAGCGTTGTCCTAGCTTTGTCCTAGCGTTGTCCTAGCGTTGTCTTAGCTTTGTCCTAGCATTGTCCTAGCGTTGTCCTGGCGTTGTCCTGGCGTTGTCCTAGCGTTGTCCTAGCGTTGTCCTAGCATTGTCTTAGCTTTGTCCTAGCGTTGTCCTAGCGTTGTCCTGGCGTTGTCCTAGCGTTGTCCTAGCGTTGTCCTAGCGTTGTCCTGGCGTTGTCCTAGCGTTGTCCTGGCGTTGTCCTGGCGTTGTCCTAGCGTTGTCCTAGCTTTGTCCTAGCGTTGTCCTGGCGTTGTCTTAGCTTTGTCCTAGCATTGTCTTAGGTTTGTCCTAGCGTTGTCCTAGCATTGTCCTGGCGTTGTCCTAGCGTTGTCCTAGCATTGTCCTGGCGTTGTCCTAGCAGTGTCCTAGCGTTGTTCTAGCGTTGTCCTAGCATTGTCCTAGCGTTGTCCTAGCGTTGTCCTAGCTTTGTCCTGGCGTTGTCCTGGCGTTGTCCTAGCTTTGTCCTAGCTTTGTCCTAGCGTTGTCTTAGCTTTGTCCTAGCAGTGTCCTAGCGTTGTCCTAGCGTTGTCCTGGCGTTGTCCTAGCTTTGTCCTAGCGTTGTCCTAGCGTTGTCCTAGCGTTGTCCTAGCTTTGTCCTAGCGTTGTCCTAGCGTTGTCCTGGCGTTGTCCTAGCTTTGTCCTAGCGTTGTCCTAGCGTTGTCCTGGCGTTGTCCTAGCTTTGTCCTAGCGTTGTCCTAGCATTGTCCTAGCGTTGTCCTAGCGTTGTCCTGGCGTTGTCTTAGCTTTGTCCTAGCAGTGTCCTAGCGTTGTCCTGGCGTTGTCCTAGCTTTGTCCTAGCGTTGTCCTAGCGTTGTCTTAGCTTTGTCCTAGCATTGTCCTAGCGTTGTCCTGGCGTTGTCCTGGCGTTGTCCTAGCGTTGTCCTAGCGTTGTCCTAGCATTGTCTTAGCTTTGTCCTAGCAGTGTCCTAGCGTTGTCCTGGCGTTGTCCTAGCGTTGTCCTAGCGTTGTCCTGGCGTTGTCTTAGCTTTGTCCTAGCAGTGTCCTAGCGTTGTCCTAGCTTTGTCCTAGCGTTGTCCTAGCGTTGTCTTAGCTTTGTCCTAGCATTGTCCTAGCGTTGTCCTGGCGTTGTCCTGGCGTTGTCCTAGCGTTGTCCTAGCGTTGTCCTAGCATTGTCTTAGCTTTGTCCTAGCGTTGTCCTAGCGTTGTCCTGGCGTTGTCCTAGCGTTGTCCTAGCGTTGTCCTAGCGTTGTCCTGGCGTTGTCCTAGCGTTGTCCTGGCGTTGTCCTGGCGTTGTCCTAGCGTTGTCCTAGCTTTGTCCTAGCGTTGTCCTGGCGTTGTCTTAGCTTTGTCCTAGCATTGTCTTAGGTTTGTCCTAGCGTTGTCCTAGCATTGTCCTGGCGTTGTCCTAGCGTTGTCCTAGCATTGTCCTGGCGTTGTCCTAGCAGTGTCCTAGCGTTGTTCTAGCGTTGTCCTAGCATTGTCCTAGCGTTGTCCTAGCGTTGTCCTAGCTTTGTCCTGGCGTTGTCCTGGCGTTGTCCTAGCTTTGTCCTAGCTTTGTCCTAGCGTTGTCTTAGCTTTGTCCTAGCAGTGTCCTAGCGTTGTCCTAGCGTTGTCCTGGCGTTGTCCTAGCTTTGTCCTAGCGTTGTCCTAGCGTTGTCCTAGCGTTGTCCTAGCTTTGTCCTAGCGTTGTCCTAGCGTTGTCCTGGCGTTGTCCTAGCTTTGTCCTAGCGTTGTCCTAGCGTTGTCCTGGCGTTGTCCTAGCTTTGTCCTAGCGTTGTCCTAGCATTGTCCTAGCGTTGTCCTAGCGTTGTCCTGGCGTTGTCTTAGCTTTGTCCTAGCAGTGTCCTAGCGTTGTCCTGGCGTTGTCCTAGCTTTGTCCTAGCGTTGTCCTAGCGTTGTCTTAGCTTTGTCCTAGCATTGTCCTAGCGTTGTCCTGGCGTTGTCCTGGCGTTGTCCTAGCGTTGTCCTAGCGTTGTCCTAGCATTGTCTTAGCTTTGTCCTAGCGTTGTCCTAGCGTTGTCCTGGCGTTTTCCTGGCGTTGTCCTAGCGTTGTCCTAGCGTTGTCCTAGCGTTGTCCTGGCGTTGTCCTAGCGTTGTCCTGGCGTTGTCCTAGCAGTGTCCTAGTGTTGTCCTAGCATTGTCCTAGCGTTGGCCTAGCGTTGTCCTAGTGTTGTCCTAGCGTTGTCCTAGCGTTGTCCTAGCCCTAGCGTTGTCCTAGCAGTGTCCTAGCATTGTCCTAGCGTTGGCCTAGCGTTGTCCTAGTGTTGTCCTAGCGTTGTCCTAGCAGTGTCCTAGTGTTGTCCTAGCGTTGTCCTAGCAGTGTCCTAGTGTTGTCCTAGCATTGTCCTAGCGTTGTCCTAGCGTTGTCCTGGCGTTGTCCTAGCGTTGTCCTAGCAGTGTCCTAGCAGTGTCCTAGCGTTGTCCTGGCGTTGTCCTAGCGTTGTCCTAGCGTTGTCCTAGCGTTGTCCTGGCGTTGTCCTGGCGTTGTCCTGGCGTTGTCCTGGCGTTGTCCTGGCGTTGTCCTAGCAGTGTCCTAGCGTTGTCCTAGCAGTGTCCTAGCGTTGTCCTAGCAGTGTCCTAGCGTTGTCCTAGCGTTGTCCTAGCAGTGTCCTGATGTTGTCCTAGCGTTGTCCTAGCGTTGTCCTAGCGTTGTCCTAGCGTTGTCCTAGCTTTGTCCTAGCTTTGCCCTGGCGTTGTCCTAGCGTTGTCCTAGCAGTGTCCTGGCGTTGTCCTGGCGTTGTCCTGGTGTTGTCCTAGCGTTGTCCTAGCGTTGTCCTGGCGTTGTCCTAGCAGTGTCCTAGCGTTGTCCTAGCAGTGTCCTAGCGTTGTCCTGGCGTTGTCCTAGCGTTGTCCTAGCGTTGTCCTGGCGTTGTCCTGGCGTTGTCCTAGCGTTGTCCTAGCGTTGTCCTAGCGTTGTCCTGGCGTTGTCTTAGCTTTGTCCTAGCAGTGTCCTAGCGTTGTCCTGGCGTTGTCCTAGCGTTGTCCTAGCGTTGTCCTGGCGTTGTCTTAGCTTTGTCCTAGCAGTGTCCTAGCGTTGTCCTAGCTTTGTCCTAGCGTTGTCCTAGCGTTGTCTTAGCTTTGTCCTAGCATTGTCCTAGCGTTGTCCTGGCGTTGTCCTGGCGTTGTCCTAGCGTTGTCCTAGCGTTGTCCTAGCATTGTCTTAGCTTTGTCCTAGCAGTGTCCTAGCGTTGTCCTAGCTTTGTCCTAGCGTTGTCCTAGCGTTGTCTTAGCTTTGTCCTAGCGTTGTCCTAGCGTTGTCCTGGCGTTGTCCTAGCGTTGTCCTAGCGTTGTCCTAGCGTTGTCTTGGCGTTGTCCTAGCGTTGTCCTGGCGTTGTCCTGGCGTTGTCCTAGCGTTGTCCTAGCGTTGTCCTAGCTTTGTCCTAGCGTTGTCCTGGCGTTGTCTTAGCTTTGTCCTAGCATTGTCTTAGCTTTGTCCTAGCGTTGTCCTAGCATTGTCCTGGCGTTGTCCTAGCGTTGTCCTAGCATTGTCCTGGCGTTGTCCTAGCAGTGTCCTAGCGTTGTCCTAGCGTTGTCCTAGCATTGTCCTAGCGTTGTCCTAGCGTTGTCCTAGCTTTGTCCTAGCGTTGTCCTGGCGTTGTCCTAGCTTTGTCCTAGCTTTGTCCTAGCGTTGTCTTAGCTTTGTCCTAGCAGTGTCCTAGCGTTGTCCTAGCGTTGTCCTGGCGTTGTCCTAGCTTTGTCCTAGCGTTGTCCTAGCGTTGTCCTAGCTTTGTCCTAGCGTTGTCCTAGCGTTGTCCTGGCGTTGTCCTAGCTTTGTCCTAGCGTTGTCCTAGCGTTGTCCTGGCGTTGTCCTAGCTTTGTCCTAGCGTTGTCCTAGCGTTGTCCTAGCATTGTCCTAGCGTTGTCCTAGCGTTGTCCTGGCGTTGTCTTAGCTTTGTCCTAGCAGTGTCCTAGCGTTGTCCTGGCGTTGTCCTAGCTTTGTCCTAGCGTTGTCCTAGCGTTGTCTTAGCTTTGTCCTAGCATTGTCCTAGCGTTGTCCTGGCGTTGTCCTGGCGTTGTCCTAGCGTTGTCCTAGCGTTGTCCTAGCATTGTCTTAGCTTTGTCCTAGCGTTGTCCTAGCGTTGTCCTGGCGTTGTCCTGGCGTTGTCCTAGCGTTGTCCTAGCGTTGTCCTGGCGTTGTCCTAGCGTTGTCCTGGCGTTGTCCTAGCGTTGTCCTAGCGTTGTCCTAGCTTTGTCCTGGCGTTGTCCTGGCGTTGTCTTAGCTTTGTCCTAGCATTGTCTTAGCTTTGTCCTAGCGTTGTCCTAGCATTGTCCTGGCGTTGTCCTAGCGTTGTCCTAGCATTGTCCTGGCGTTGTCCTGGCGTTGTCCTAGCAGTGTCCTAGCGTTGTCCTAGCGTTGTCCTAGCATTGTCCTAGCGTTGTCCTAGCGTTGTCCTAGCTTTGTCCTAGCGTTGTCCTGGCGTTGTCCTAGCTTTGTCCTAGCTTTGTCCTAGCGTTGTCTTAGCTTTGTCCTAGCAGTGTCCTAGCGTTGTCCTAGCGTTGTCCTGGCGTTGTCCTAGCTTTGTCCTAGCGTTGTCCTAGCGTTGTCCTAGCTTTGTCCTAGCGTTGTCCTAGCGTTGTCCTGGCGTTGTCCTAGCTTTGTCCTAGCGTTGTCCTAGCGTTGTCCTAGCATTGTCCTAGCATTGTCCTAGCGTTGTCCTAGCGTTGTCCTGGCGTTGTCCTAGCTTTGTCCTGGCGTTGTCCTAGCGTTGTCTTAGCTTTGTCCTAGCGTTGTCTTAGCTTTGTCCTAGCATTGTCCTAGCGTTGTCTTAGCTTTGTCCTGGCGTTGTCCTGGCGTTGTCTTAGCTTTGTCTTAGCTTTGTCTTAGCTTTGTCCTAGCGTTGTCCTAGCGTTGTCCTGGCGTTGTCCTGGCGTTGTCCTAGCATTGTCCTAGCGTTGTCCTAGCATTGTCTTAGCTTTGTCCTAGCGTTGTCCTAGCATTGTCCTGGCGTTGTCCTAGCAGTGTCCTAGCAGTGTCCTAGCAGTGTCCTGGCGTTGTCCTAGCAGTGTCCTAGCATTGTCCCGTTGTCCTGGCGTTGTCCTGGCGTTGTCCTGGCGTTGTCCTGGCGTTGTCCTGGCGTTGTCCTAGCAGTGTCCTAGCAGTGTCCTCGCGGTGTGAGTAGACGCACAAGATGATATGGTGATCTTCACAGAGAAGGTTCTGTACCATACATTGGTGATTACCTAGCGGTGTCCTCATGCTGTCCTCATGCTGTCCTCGTGGTGTCCTAGCAGTGTCCTGGCGTTGTCCTGGCGTTGTCCTAGCAGTGTTCTAGCTTTTCCTAGCATTGTCCCGTTGTCCTAGCGTTGTCCTAGCGGTGTGAGTAGACGCACAAGATGATGTGGTGTTCTTCACAGAGAAGATTCTGTACCGTACACTAGCGATTACCTAGCAGTGTCCTCGTGTTGTCCTCGTGTTGTCCTAGCGGTGTGAGTAGGCGCACAAGGTGATGTGGTGACCTTTACAGAGAAGGTTCTGTACCATACACTGGTGATTACCTAGCGGTGTCCTAGAGTTGTCCTGGCATTGTCCTAGGGGTGTCCTCGTGTTGTCCTCGTGTTGTCCTCGTGCTGTCCTCGTGCTGTCCTCGTGCTGTCCTCGTGCTGTCCTCGTGTTGTCCTCGTGCTGTCCTCGTGTTGTCCTCGTGCTGTCCTCGTGTTGTCCTCGTGCTGTCCTCGTGTTGTCCTCGCGCTGTCCTCGCATTGTCCTCGCGCTGTCCTCGTGCTGTCCTCGTGCTGTCCTCGTGTTGTCCTAGCGGTGTGAGTAGGCGCACAAGGTGATGTGGTGACCTTTACAGAGAAGGTTCTGTACCATACACTGGTGATTACCTAGCGGTGTCCTAGAGTTGTCCTGGCATTGTCCTAGGGGTGTCCTCGTGTTGTCCTCGTGTTGTCCTCGTGCTGTCCTCGTGCTGTCCTCGTGTTGTCCTCGTGCTGTCCTCGTGTTGTCCTCGTGCTGTCCTCGTGCTGTCCTCGTGTTGTCCTCGTGTTGTCCTCGTGCTGTCCTCGTGTTGTCCTCGTGTTGTCCTAGCGGTGTGAGTAGGCGCACAAGGTGATGTGGTGACCTTTACAGAGAAGGTTCTGTACCATACACTGGTGATTACCTAGCGGTGTCCTAGAGTTGTCCTGGCATTGTCCTAGGGGTGTCCTCGTGTTGTCCTCGTGCTGTCCTCGTGTTGTCCTCGTGCTGTCCTCGTGCTGTCCTCGTGTTGTCCTCGTGTTGTCCTCGTGTTGTCCTCATGCTGTCCTCCTGTTGTCCTCGTGTTGTCCTCGTGCTGTCCTCGTGCTGTCCTCGTGCTGTCCTCGTGTTGTCCTCGTGTTGTCCTCGTGCTGTCCTCGTGTTGTCCTCGTGTTGTCCTCGTGCTGTCCTCGTGCTGTCCTCGTGTTGTCCCCGTGTTGTCCTCGTGTTGTCCTCGTGCTGTCCTCGTGCTGTCCTCGTGTTGTCCTCGTGTTGTCCTCATGCTGTCCTCATGCTGTCCTCCTGTTGTCCTCCTGTTGTCCTCGTGTTGTCCTCGTGCTGTCCTCGTGCTGTCCTCGTGCTGTCCTAGCGTTGTCCTAGCAGTGTCCTGGCGTTGTCCTAGCGTTGTCCTAGCAGTGTCCTAGCTTTTCCTAGCAGTGTCCTAGCATTGTCCCGTTGTCCTGACGTTGTCCTGACGTTGTCCTAGCGTTGTCCTAGCGGTGTGAGTAGGCGCACAAGGTGATGTGGTGACCTTTACAGAGAAGGTTCTGTACCATACACTGGTGATAACCTAGCGGTGTCCTAGAGTTGTCCTGGCATTGTCCTAGGGGTGTCCTCGTGCTGTCCTCGTGTTGTCCTCGTGTTGTCCTCGTGCTGTCCTCGTGCTGTCCTCGTGTTGTCCTCGTGTTGTCCTCGTGTTGTCCTCGTGCTGTCCTCGTGTTGTCCTCGTGTTGTCCTCGTGCTGTCCTCGTGCTGTCCTCGTGTTGTCCTCGTGTTGTCCTCGTGTTGTCCTCGTGCTGTCCTCGTGTTGTCCTCGTGCTGTCCTCGTGTTGTCCTCGTGTTGTCCTCGTGCTGTCCTCGTGCTGTCCTCGTGTTGTCCTCGTGCTGTCCCCGTGTTGTCCTCGTGCTGTCCTCGTGTTGTCCTCGTGCTGTCCCCGTGTTGTCCTCGTGTTGTCCTCGCGGTGTGAGTAGGCGCACAAGGTGATGTGGTGACCTTCACAGGTGGCACATCCCTTGGCTCTGGTGTATGTTTTTATATTCATGGCACATTATGCTGATCAGGAACAATGATTGGGTCATTCCGCCAGCTCAATAGTCAAGAAGCAGGTGGAGGGGATCGGCTTCTATCTCCCAGAATATCAATAGTTCATTTCACAGATCAGCGTTTCTCTGATCTGAAAGTAATTGGCTTTTCTTGTTTTTCCAGGCATATTATATCGCAAGTCATGTGCTTCATCAGCCGCTTGTCTTATCGCTTCTGCTGGATACCAGTCTTTCTGCACTCCGGGTAAAGTCAATTCTGTTTGTATCAGCTGCTGTGACACGTCCCTCTGCAATGGGCCCCGCACCAAAAGGAACCGGAGCGCCGCACTGATGCATCATGGGAGTTCCCCGGCAATACTCGTGTCTCTAGTGGTGGGCCTGCTGACAAAACAGCTATAGGTGGGACTGTGCTCAGGACTGCTCGCTGCCGGGCCCCCAGGAACTGAAATTCTTATTGGTTTGTTGGAAAAGCAAACATGACAGATCACCAAAAATCTATTTTGTTATATTTCTTGCTGGGCTCCAGTAAGATGAATCCTCCGTTGTATTTTAAAACTGCACTTTAATAAAGGCCATTCTTTTTTGCGCACAGAGAATAAATGGAAGCAAATGGAAGATTTGTTAATATCTGTAGATGACGCCATTTACTATAAATTGAGTCCTTTATTTCCGGTCATTTACCTTTTCCAGATCATTTGTCCGAAAGGTGAAACAAAAGAACAAGCCATGAATCCCAGAATGCTCTTCTATAGGAACCGACCAATAGGAACACTTCATGATTCAGCCTGAACGGCGTCACATCCACCATATTTAACTCTGCGATTGGTCTGCAAAATGCCTGGGTGGAGCTGAGACTCCCGAGGCCCCACCTCCTTCCAGCGATCCGATGGAGGCTGACCCAATCCTGACCAGTAACAGAGAGTGATACCCACACCTTCATCATTGTCCTCATCACATCTTCATCATTGTCCTCATCATATCATCATCATTGTCCTCATCACATCTTCATCATTGTCCTCATCACATCTTCATCATTGTCCTCATCACATCTTCATCATTGTCCTCATCATATCATCATCATCACATCTTCATCATTGTCTTCATCATATCTTCATCATTGTCCTCATCACATCTTCATCATTGTCCTCATCATATCTTCATCATTGTCTTCATCATATCTTCATAATTGTCCTCATCATATCTTCATCATTGTCCTCATCATATCTTCATCATTGTCATCATCATATATTCATCAATGTCCTCATCATATCATCATCATTGTCCTCATCACATCTTCATCATTGTCCTCATCATATCATCATCATTGTCCTCATCATATCATCATCATTGTCCTCATCATATCATCATCATTGTCCTCATCATATCTTCATCATTGTCCTCATCATATCATCATCATTGTCCTCATCATATCTTCATCATTGTCCTCATCATATCTTCATCATTGTCCTCATCATATCTTCATCATTGTCCTCATCACATCTTCATCATTGTCCTCATCATATCTTCATCATTGTCCTCATCACATCTTCATCATTGTCCTCATCACATCTTCATCATTGTCCTCATCACATCTTCATCATTGTCCTCATCACATCTTCATCATTGTCCTCATCATATCTTCATCATTGTCCTCATCATATCTTCATCATTGTCCTCATCATATCTTCATCATTGTCCTCATCACATCTTCATCATTGTCCTCATCACATCTTCATCATTGTCCTCATCATATCTTCATCATTGTCCTCATCATATCTTCATCATTGTCCTCATCATATCTTCATCATTGTCCTCATCATATCTTCATCATTGTCATCATCATATATTCATCATTGTCCTCATCATATCTTCATCATTGTCCTCATCATATCTTCATCATTGTCCTCATCATATCTTCATCATTGTCTTCATCATAACATCATCATTGTCCTCATCGTGTCCCACAGACCCCAGATGGAGGTCACTGATTGCTGGTTATTATGTACATGACCTGTAGATGGGCATTTCTCTCGCGGAGGAGCTGGGTGTGAAATCATTGGGGGTTTCCCTGCTGCCTCTATGGGATAACCTTCCCATTGGATGCCCCTTATATTTCAGACCTTTTACATAACTTATGTCGCATACACACGATCGGAATTCTCGTCAGAAAAACCTCTGATGATCAAACTGTCTTGCCTACACACAGTCACACCAAATTCTGACTGCCAAGAACGCGGTGATGTACAACACATATGACGGGACCAGAAAAAGGAAGTTCATTGCCTAGTAGCCAATAGCTTCCATCTCATAGTTGAAACTGAACATGTGTGAGTTTTTGCACGTCGGAATTGCATACACACGATCGCAATTTCCAGGAAAATTGAGAACATGCTATGAATTTTTTGCTGGCGGGAATTCTGCCAGCTAGATTCCGATGGAGCGCACACACGGTCATATTTCTCTGATGAAAAGCTCTCATCGGTCTTTTGCTGGACGAAATTCTGATCGCGTGTACGCGGCATTACAATGAGCTTTGCAAACCCTCATCTTTGTGACACATGTAATGCACGTCTGTCTAGGGCAGTGCCAGGCAACAAGTAGCTTTCTTGCTGTTGTGGAACTACAAATCGCAGCATGCCTATCCACTCCTGGCTGACTATGTCTATTCTATGGCTGGAAGAAGAGCTGTGACTTCAGAGGAGCTGCTGGTTGCCTATCACTTGTCATTGAACAATGGTAGACAGAAGTATGACGGCTGCAAGGTTTATTGAAATCTTGACAAGGCCACCTGGAATCTCGAAATGCATCAGACAGATCTAAACGTTACTTCAGAATTTCAATACTCTACTTAGAGCCGCAGTCAATAAATGGGAAGAATAGCGTGCAAGCAGCTGGGGAGCAGGTGGTTGTATGGGAGATAATGGACAGCCGACTCACATGTGATGACGGGGATGGTGCCGTCGCCTCTCCTGACCCACAACCCTCCCGTAATTCCAGATTGGAGCTTATACAACTTTCTGGTTGTTTAGCCAACCATGAAGTGACTGATATCAGCACCTGCTTCCTCCCGCTCATCCCAATTCTATGTCATCTCTGCATTGTATGTCTATGTGTGTCCCTTCAATATTCTACGTGTCTAATGCACAATGTATGTTCCCCTTTACTGTACAATTTACGTGGAATTCACTAAAGGCAGATAGACTCAGCAATCTGCAAGGGCATTTCTTCAAAGCTTAGTAAATGAGAGGAAGCTCTGCTGACTCCCATCGCCTAATCATGTGCAAGCAGAAATGCTGTTTTTTATTTTCCTTGCATATGATTGGACAGTCTTTGAGAAATGAAACTTTGTCTCCTTTATTAAGCTCCGGTGCAATTGCCCTAGCAGAGAGGACCATTTATTTGCCTTTAGTAAATCCGTCACTTATGTTGCATTGCATTGTCATGTTATATCCCCCTTGTCCCCCCTCCACATTGTCGGCACCTTTGTGTCCTCTGTACTTCCTCCAGTGTTCCCTCTGTGTGCCTCTTCAGTCGTCTATCTGTGATTCCATTAATATCTTTCTCCCCGCATCTTCCCTAAATCACCTTTTCCTCAGTTTCCTCTACATAATGTTTCTTCCCATCACTCCATTGCCCGCTCTGGACAAAGGGCTGGATTTTTTAAGTTAAGGAATGGGTGATTGGTTGTTACGCAGCGGGAAGGTCCCGGCAATCACTTACCTTTAACGTGGAAAGTCCTGCCTGTTGTCCAGGACTGCCATGCTTCTCATCTGGTGTGAATAAGGTAGGGCTCTATTGGGAGGGGGGAGTGCTGTGCTGTTATGAGGACAGTAGTCTACTATCGAGGGGGGTCTGTCTGTGATGGGGGACCAGTCTGTGATGGGGGGTCTGAGATGAGGGACCAGTCTGTGATGGGGGATCAGTCTATGATGGGGGATTAGTCTGTGATGGGGGGACCAGTCTATGATGGGGAATTAGTCTATGATGGGGGATTAGTCTGTGATGGGGGTCTGAGATGAGGGGCCTGTGACATGCTTCTTCATCACTTTCTCCTCTACGTTTTCTTCTTCAACACTCTTTCCTCTACATGTGTCCTCATTTCTGTTTCATGCCCCCTTCTATAATTCCCTGCATCATGTCCTCCTCTATGATTCCCTGCATCGTGTCCCCCTCTATGATTCCCTGCATCTTGTCCCCCTCTATGATTCCCTGCATAATGTCCCCCTCTATGATTCCCTGCATCGTGTCCCCCTTTATGATTCCCTGCATCGTGTCCCCCTCTATGATTTCCTGTATCGTGCCCCCCTCTATGATTCCCTGCATCGTGTCCCCCTCTATGATTCCCTGCATAATGTCCCCCTCTATGATTCCCTGCATCGTGTCCCCCTTTATGATTCCCTGCATCGTGTCCCCCTCTATGATTTCCTGTATCGTGTCCCCCTCTATGATTCCCTGCATCGTGTCCCCCTCTATGATTTCCTGTATCGTGTCCTCCTCTATGATTCCCTGCATCGTGTCCCCCTCTATGATTCCCTGCATAATGGCCTCCTCTATGATTCCCTGCATCGTGTCCCCCTCTATGATTCCCTGCATCGTGTCCTCCTCTATGATTCCCGGCATCATGTCCTTCTCTATGATTCCCTGCATAATGGCCTCCTCTATGATTCCCTGCATCGTGTCCCCCTCTATGATTCCCTGCATCGTGTCCCCCTCTATGATTCCCGGCATCATGTCCCCCTCTATGATTCCCTGCATAATGGCCTCCTCTATGATTCCCTGCATCGTGTCCCCCTCTATGATTCCCTGCATCGTGTCCTCTTCTATGATTCCCGGCATCATGTCCCCCTCTATGATTCCCTGCATAATGTCCTTCTCTATGATTCCCTGCATCGTGTCCCCCTCTATGATTCCCTGCATCGTGTCCTCCTCTATGATTCCCTGCATCGTGTCCCCCTCTATGATTCCCTGCATCGTGTCCTCTTCTATGATTCCCGGCATCATGTCCCCCTCTATGATTCCGTGCATAATGTCCTTCTCTATGATTCCCTGCATCGTGTCCCCCTCTATGATTCCCTGCATCGTGTCCTCCTCTATGATTCCCTGCATAATGGCCTCCTCTATGATTCCCTGCATCGTGTCCCCCTCTATGATTCCCTGCATCGTGTCCCCCTCTATGATTCCCGGCATCGTGTCCTTCTCTATGATTCCCTGCATTATGTCCTCTATGTTTCTTTTAATTCGTTTTTATTCAAAAAGTGAAACAAACATACAACCAGTATACGTTGATTGTTTTTACAAAATACAGATGTAGGTGGCCATTGTACAAAGTAAAATCTAACATGCTCTTCTCACCAGCGACGTTCGCAAGGGCTGTTGAAACAGGTGACATTGAATAAATAACCCATCAGGTAGTGAAAATGAACAGAAACGCATTAGTCCTTTGACTTCAGAACCAAGGGGAACAGTTAGGAAAATATCACAAGAAAGTCATTGGACATATTAGCAAGCAAAGCTACAGTAAGGCCCAGATCTGATTGCCAATGTACGATCGATTGGGAGATATAAACACTTGTCTGTGGTCACCTATAGGTAAGTGAGGATAAGAAAAGCTAATAAAAAAGGAAAGGCCCGGCCCAAACCTAGCTGAGGGAGCCTGACATTATCCATCAAGAAAAAAAAGGTAGAAAGAAACAAAAAAAGGAAAGAAAGAAAAAAACAAGGGAAAGAGGAGAGAGAGAAAGGAGAGGAATAAAATGATAAGTGAAGAGAGAAAGGAGAAGGTAAAGGGATAGACCCCAGAGACCCCGGCTGACTGTAGCAGAATCATGTCCTCTATGTTTAAGCCAAATTATACCCTCATTTATGTTTCTCTACACCGTGTCCTCCATTATCTTTCCTCTACACCGTGTCCTCCTCTATCTTTCCTCTACACCGTGTCCTCCTCTATCTTTCCTCCTCATTGTGACCTCCTCGATGTTCCCTCTATATCGTGTCCTCCTTTATGTTCCCCCTACATTGTGTTCCCTGATATGTTTCCACTACATTGTGTCCTCTGTTTCCTCTACATTGTGTCCTCCTCTATGTCTCCTCTACATCTTGTCCTCCTCTATGTTCCCTCTACATCATGTCCTCCTCTATGTTTCCTCTACATCGCGCTCTCCTCTATGTTCCCTCTACATCGCGTCCTCCTCTATGTTCCCTCTACATCGTGCCCTCCTCTATGTTCCCTCTACATCGCGTCCTCCTCTATGTTCCCTCTACATCGTGCCCTCCTCTATGTTCCCTCTACATCGTGCCCTCCTCTATGTTCCCTCTACATCGCGTCCTCCTCTATGTTCCCTCTACATCGCGCCCTCCTCTATGTTCCCTCTACATCGCGTCCTCCTCTATGTTCCCTCTACATCGCGTCCTCCTCTATGTTCCCTCTACATCTTGTCCTCCTCTATGTTTCCTCTACATCGCGTCCTCCTCTATGTTCCCTCTACATCGCGTCCTCCTCTATGTTCCCTCTACATCGCGTCCTCCTCTATGTTCCCTCTACATCGCGTCCTCCTCTATGTTCCCTCTACATCGTGTCCTCCTCCATGTTTTTTCGAAATCCTGTTCTACTGTCTGTTTCCTGGTTTTCTTGCCCCCCATATATCGCCTGTAGCTTGTTCTCTTCTGTATTTTTCTAGATGATATGTTCTGACCTGCTTTCAAAGACTTCACTGATTTTTGTTCTGCTGCTATTACATATATAGAAAACGTTCTGTTAATAAAAGCACAATGAGTTCCTTCCACACGGCTGGGCTTAGATCTCACTTTCACACAGGCCGTTTCTGACAGATGTCTCTGGTTTTATCTCCATTGGAAGCTCCTGAGGTTTCGGGGTGTTCGGCCTCCTCTCGGGCTCACTCTGAAAAGTACTAAAGGAATGTTTCTTGGTAAACCTAGAGGAGTGGTTACGTTTTAAAGACATTAATGGACGCTTATAGTTGGTGCTGCTGGCAGCAGAGTTTAGGTGGACTCTCCGGAGCCTCTCTTTGTTTGCATGCTCCAGAGTAAGGCGACAACAAAGGACTTGTAGAAAAACATGTCGGAACTGCTTTGAAGAGATGTTATATAAAAGAGGGTTCACCACTGAGCTGAGGTAGAAGAAGGTGTCAGCAATTGGGAGCAAAGTCATGTAGATACGGAAGTAGGAGATGGACCATTCCTGCTTTGGCGTGCTTGCAGCCATAATGCGAAGGGCTTGGTTGGGCATCCAGCAAACGGCGAGGGTCAGGACAATAAGACCTGAGAAAAGGAGACAAAAAGACATTGGGAGATGAGGGCACATCTGGGGCTATTTATATCACACACCTTATGGACATGGTTTCCCTTTGAAGAAAGTGACAATGAATGATCATAGGCAACGCAGTCAGGAGGCTTTGTACAATGTCACCTTGGCCGTGGCATTATTTAAACAGGCAAAGCCAGTAATAGCATAGAAGGTAGCATTAAACTAAGTTGTAGATGGAATAGATTCCTAGAATTATGTTTATTGATCTGCATCGCTCTGCTGGTTCCTTCATTGCACGAGGCTCAGCAGACAATGCACCTTCGTTCTGTCCTAGTATCCATACAAGTAAATCTTGATATTGATCATTTCTCCGAGAAGCCCAATAAAGCACGTTCAGCTATAAGTAAAAATGATAACACCGATTTTTCTTAAAGTAAACCTGTCAAGCCTTTTAAACATATAAAACTAACATTCCTGCCCAAAAGCAGGTAACATGAGGGGCCTTCTATTCCTATTAGCAGGTAACATGAGGGGCCTTCTATTCCTATTAGCAGGTAACATGAGGGGCCTTCTATTCCTATTAGCAGGTAACATGAGGGGCCTTCTATTCCTATTAGCAGGGAAAGGCTTTTTCGCTGCATCTCTGTGATTTTATTTTTCTGTGTTTGTGGGGTTTCTGGGTATAGCCCTGTCAAGGTGCCACCCCCTCCATTCAGTGAGCCACCCCCTCCATTCCTCAATATCCATTAGCCCTTGTACACACGGTCGGAGATTCCGACGGAATGTTTCCTATCGGACCGTTTTGTCGGATAATCCGACTGTGTGTGGTCTCCATCGGACTGTTTCCGTCGGAGTATCTAAGTTTTCCAACTTGTCCGTAAAATTTTCCGTCAAAATGCTTCGATCGGACATACTCCGATCATGTGTAGCCTACTCCGACGGACAAAGTGCCACGCATGCTCAGATCAAATTCTTAGACCAAAGCTATTGGCTACTAGCCTGAACGTAGTCCCGTCGTAACGAAATAACGTCATCACGTTATGTACAATCGGATTTTCCCACAACTTTGTCAGACCGTGTGTATGCAACAGTTTCTGACAAAATCCGTCGTACAAAATCCAACGGATTTGGTTGTCAAAATGTCCGACCGCCGTGTGCACAAGGGCTGAGAGTCCATCTTATTGAGCATGATTGAGGCATCTGGCTGTGGTTTCTCCAACTGCACATGCTCAGATGGCCATTTATATGGAGACCACACTCCCTATCAGGGGCATAACTGTGGTTCTGAGGGTCCCGAAACACTCTGGGTGCTCCCAGGCACCTACAATAAACTGTTATAGGGTACGTATAATACAGTACCATGATAAAATGTAGGTGGTGTTTTACATTGCCCGCTTAAAGTGGTTGTAAACCCTTACAAACCACTTTGACCTACAGGTAAGCCTAGATTAAGGCTTATCTGTAGGTCCAAGCAATATCTCCTAAACCTATATGGTTTAGGAGATATTTGCCCGAGACAGCGGCGCGCAGGTGCACTGAGCGCGGCATTCTCAGCGACGGAGCTGCCGCGCGTGTCGGCTACCGTGTGCATGCGCGGGAGTGACGTCATCGTGGCTTCGCCGAATGACAGCGGCGGAGCTGCGAGACCCCACCGAGAAGATGGATGCGCCGGACTACAGGGGACAGCGGCGACTTCGCTGGCTCCT
The DNA here is from genome assembly GCF_037356315.1 of Lithobates pipiens. Taxonomy (NCBI): domain Eukaryota; kingdom Metazoa; phylum Chordata; class Amphibia; order Anura; family Ranidae; genus Lithobates; species Lithobates pipiens. Next base: position 350,516,401 of record NW_027507784.1, on the reverse strand, counting down.
GTGTCAGGTAAGTGACACATAATGGGCTACTATGCGATGCGATGCGATGCATAGTAGTCCATTATGCTTTGCCTTTGCAGGGAATAAAAGAGGAAGTAAACTCATCAGGGTTTACTTCCTCTTTAATTCACTTGTAGGGCCCCTGCCCCAGTCAGGGGTGTCTCTCCATAGGGTTCGGGTGTATGCCTATAAGTAGATCCAAAGTCTGCACTGTTCCTTTCGGGTATCCTGTGCCCTAGTCCATCTCTCCCAAGAGTCTTTCCAATTTAATAAGACTTCCAGGTGGGAAGGTGGTACTACACATTCGTATAAAAAGAATTCCTTTTGGATCGGATCTGTAATGTGTAAATGATAAGACAAGGCTACACATAGAAACCAATGTATTGTACTCCTTAAAAAATAATAATTATTTAAAATATTGTAACAAAAGCATAATGTACCAAAAATATTAATGTTCCTTAATTTCTTAATTATTGGAGATGAATTTGTTTAGTCAAAAGAAGTATACATAGGGGTTGATTTACTAAAGGCAAAAATACTGTGGAAGTGCAATTGCTCCAAAGCTTAATAAATGAGGTAAAGCTTCACTTCGCAAATAATACCCAATCACGAGCAAGGAAAATAAGAGAACATCATTTTTGCTTGCGCATGTTTGGATGATGGAAGTCAGCAGAGCTTCTGCTCCTTTACTAAGCTATAGAGCAGGGGTCTTCAAACTTTCTAAACAAAGGGCCAGTTGACTGTCCTTCAGACTTTAGGGGGGCCGGACTGTGGCCAATGGGAGTAGAAGAGGTCCCAACTTCAGTGTGAAAAAATAATGCCCTATCGTTGGTGTCGTTGGAAGGAATTGTACCCCATTGTTGGTGTCATTGGGAGGAATTGTACCCCATTGTTGGTGTCGTTGGAAGGAATTGTACCCCATCATTGGTGTCATTGGGAGGAATTGTACCCTGGCGTCAATGCTGGTACTCAACAAAATTACCAAATATATAGCAGGCTGTCCCACTGACAATGTGATTCTGGAGGGGGATTTTAACAGCCCTCCCTGTCCCAAGTTGGATAGACTGACACCGGACACGGCTGTGGAGTCCCCCCTTTCTAAATGGGCCTCCGCATTCGGTCTCACGGATGTCTGGGGCTGGAGGAATCCCCTTCTAAGAGCATACACCTGCCAATCGGCTTCCTATAGGGCTATGTCTCATATCGATCTGATGTTTGCTACTGGTTCCATCCTTGCCAAGGTACAGGAAATATCGCATTTGCCTAGGGGTATATCAGACCACTCCCCGCTCCTGCTGCGCTTAAATGTGACTCCAGCTCCCACCGACTGCCTGTGGCGCTGGGTCTCTGATGACCGTATAGTCCCGGGTGCGGAGCTGGCTATGCAAGAATTTTGGGTTACCAACCCACCTGCCACGACCCCTGCTTCTAGCTGGGAGATTTTCAAGTATCATGCTAGGGAGCACTACCAGATGGCAATTAGTCGCACCAGACCGGAGAGGCACTGCTTCAGGCTGAAAGTAGGGCAACCACTTTAGAAGCCCAGTTCTCTGCGAATAGAGATGAGATCCTTAGAGCGGACCTACAGTGTGCCATACATGAAGTGGCTCTTTCGGGTAGCGGCAACAAAGAAACTGTTGCTGCACCAAGCGTAGCGTATATTTGAGCAGGGGGAGCGGACCGGGAGACTCCTGGCATGGTGTCTAGGGAGAAGTCAGCAACGACCTCCATTGTTAATATCAGAGATGCCTCGAGATCCCAGAGACATAAGAAGTCGTTTTACGAGGATCTGTACACCTCCAAGGTAGGCTATTCTGAAGATGAACTCTCTGCTTACATGGAAAATATTGAGTTGCCCTCCCTGTCGGAGGTGGCCAGGCGGGGTCTCGATGCTCCGCTCACCCGGAAAGAGCTTCAAACTGCCATTGGGTCCCTCCAGTCAGGGAAGACCCCTGGAGACGATGGGTTCCCAGTAGAATTTTACAAGGCCCACGCTGAAACCCTTGCTGCTAGGCTGCTTGAGGTGCTCTTTGCCTCCTTTGATTCGGCTTCCTTGCCCCCCTCCATGTCTAGAGCGGCGATTGTGGTAGTCCCTATGCCTGGCAAGGATCCTGAGCTTTGCTCCTCTTACAGGCCCATCTCGGTCCTTAACGTGGACGCGAAAATCCTTGCGAAAGGCTTTGGCGACCCGCCTCAGCGCAGTTATCCTGTCCCTTGTACACAGAGATCAGACTGGCTTCATGCCAGGCAGGGGGACTGCTTACTGTGATTGCGAGCCCGGCTGCAGACGGGGAGGCCTACGTCGTGGCCTCCCTGGATGCGAAAAAGGCCTTTGACTGGAGTGGGAATATCTCTGGCTTGTGTTGCGCAAATTTGATATAGAACCTAATTTTATATCATGGCTGTGACTGCTGTACTCTACGGCTAGAGTTCGCACTAATGGTGTCCTATCGGTCTCCTTTCCCCTCCACCGGGGGGCACTAGACAAGGCTGCCCTCTTTCCCCAACTCTGTTTGCTTTGGCTATAGAGCCACTGGTGGTGCTGCTCAGGGCTGCGGAGGAGGTGGAGGCCATTCCGTTCCCTCCCTTAACTGAAAAAGTCTCATTATATGCGGACGATATGCTCCTCCGCGATGCCAGACAATCCCTGAGTGCGGACCTGGCCATTATTGATGGATTTGGGGTGTTCTCAGGGATTGGGGTGAACTGGAATAAGTCACTCCTGTTTTCCCTGACGGATACACCGCTGCCAACGGACCCTCCCCCTCCCCTGAAAAGTGTAATGCCGCGTACACACGATCGGAATTCCGGCCAGAAAAAGACAGATGAGAGCTTTTCATCGGAAAATGCGATCATGTGTACGCTCCATCGAAATTTAGCTGTCCGAATTTCCGACCAGCCAAAAATTGATAGCATATTCTCAATTTTCACGACGGAAAAACTTTCTATCGGTAATTCCGATCACGTGTACGCAATTCCAACACGCCAAAAATCACGCAATGCTCAGATTCAACTACGAGATGGAAGCTATTGGCTACTGGCTATTGAACTTCCTTTTTCTAGTCCCGTCGTACGTGTTGTACATCACCGCGTTATAAACAATCGGAATTTGATGTGACCGCGTGTACGCGGCATCACACGATTTAAATACTTAGGAATCCAAGTCCAACATAAATTGGATCTCTACCTGAATGATGATATTCACCCTATCCTGCAGCAGTTCACCCAACGCTGCTCGGTGTGGAAAACACTTCCACTGACTCCGGTGGGAAGGGTAAATCTAATCAAAATGTCCTTCCTCCCTAAGTTTTTATATGCCTTTCGCCATACCCCATTCCAAATACCTTCTTTGCTAAACTAGATCGGGCTGTCACCTCCTTTGTATGGGCGGGAGCAACACCTAGAGTAGCTAGACACACGTTACAGCTGCCGCTTACAGAGGGAAGGCCGCTCATCGCCAAACTTTAGGAAATGGGCGCCGGTGATGGTTTCGGTGTGCTGGTGGTTTGCCCAAGACAAAAACAACCCAGCGGTCAATTTGGAAGCAGCAATCCTAGGCTTGTATTCAGAACGTAGTAATTTAGTGTATAGAGGCCCGAGATATAGCCCCGGGTCACCGCACCTATGAAGGCGACGGTGAAGGTCTGGAAACAAGTATCCCTTTATTTCCTTAGCGGACACGCTGTGTCCCAATATACTCCGCTATGGGGTAACCCCACAATGACGCACTTCCAATCTGTTCCTGACCCTCAGGTCTGGGTCAGATACGAATTCCGGACATTGTGCCACATATATACTGAGGGACGTCTTCTCTCGTTTGCTGAGTTAAAGCGTAAGTATAAACTACCCCCTTGGATGTTCTTCTGGTACATGCAGCTTTGGCATGCTGCCCGAGCACAATTTCCTGATGGGATAGACCGGGTCGTCCACTCGGTTGAATCCCTGCTCGTGGCCGCTAATATAGACCGCACGCTGTCATCCATCTATGTTAGACTTACATGTAAGGACTCCTCTAGAATGGTTCCACTATTCACTAAATGGCAAATGGACATACCAGCCTTGACCGAGGAGGACTGGTCGGAGGGCCTGCAGCAATGTATTCCCCTTATGATCTCGGCCAGAGATAGATTTGTGCAGTTGAAATTTTTGCATAGAGTCTATTATACCCCGCATAGGCTGTCCATCATCTACCCTGGAGTTGAAGACACGTGCCCCAAATGCAGGCAGTCGGTGGGAACCTTTTTCCATGTGGTCTGGTCGTGTCCGGTCCTCCAGACCTACTGGAGCGCAGTGGTGGCTGATATAAATATGGTGGCAGGCTTGCACCTGACTATTGACCCACTTGTCTCCCTCTTGGGCGTCACAGACAACCTGGCCACTACCAAACACACAAAGCTGTTCGTATTTTATGCTGCATACTATGCCAGGAAAGAAATTTTGCTCAGGTGGAAGCTCCTGGACCCCCCCGTCAGTGACAGCATGGCGTGCCTTAATAAATGCAGTATTAATGTTGTATAAATTTACCTATATGGGCCGTAGCTGTCCCCAAAAGTTTGACAAGATATGGAGGAATTGGATGGAGGCTAGACACCTTACGGTATGATCAGAGAGGGGGTCTCTCCCTAAGGTCTTTCCGGCTTGATGACGGTTAGGTAGTTTATATCCCTACCTATGGGAGCTATAGGAATATGGAGCTGGCTTGGAATCCATTGAGCTAAACAGGCTAGCCCCCTTCTCCCCTCCGGACCCCGTCCCACCTGCTCTCCCTTTCTCCCCTTCCGCACGGGGCCTCAGCTGGTGTCTGTATGATTGTTCCGCTGGGGGTCTTACAGGACTGGTGCCCACCCCCCAATCCCCCTCGTCCCCTCCCCCCACCTATCCCTACTCCCTTCCCCTCCCTACTGCTCAGCTCTAAATCTATCCTAATTACGAAAGTTGGTCTTTTTAGGTGTGGGTTACACTGACATGCAATATTTGTAGACAGACTCAGCCTAGGGAAATGGTCCTGAAATGGTTAAAGCTGGAGGGCATATAAGTCAGGATGCATGGACTACGTAATGTGTGCTCAAGTGACACATGTTCTGTTTAACCTGTTCCACTGTGTTTCTGGCTATGTTTTATGCTTTGTATTCTCAAGTACAATGTTCAATTGACTAAACATTCCTTATGTTAAAAAAAAATAAAAAATAAAAGACCTGAGGATCATGTCCTGGGTGTCAGAGTCTAGGAGCACTCAGTAGAAGACCTTTGGAATGTTCCTTGGGTGTCAGGGGCTAGGGGTACTCAGTAGAAGACCTGGGGAACATGCCCTGGATATCAGGGTCTAAGGGCACTCAGAAGACCTGGTGAACATGTCTTGAGTGTCAAGGTTTGGGGGTACTCAATAGAAGACCTGGGGATCGTGTCCTGGTTGTCAGCATCAAGGGGCACTCAGTAGAAGACCTGTGGCACATTCCCTCAGTGTCAGGGTCTAGGAATAGTCATTATAAGACCTGAGAAAGGTGTCCTGGGTGTCGGGGGCTCGGGGCACTCAGTAGAAGACCTGAGGAATGTTCCTTGGGTGTCAGGGGCTAGGGGTACCCAGTAGAAGACCCGGAGAACATGTCTTGAGTGTCAAGGTTTGGGGGCACTCAATAGAAGACCTGGGGATCGTGTCCTGGTTGTCAGCATCAAGGGGCACTTAGTAGAAGACCTATGGCACATGCCCTCAGTGTCAGGGTGTAGGAATAGTCATTATAATACCTGAGGAAGGTATCCTGGGTGTCGGGGGCTCGGGGCACTCAGTAGAAGACCTGGGGCACGGGCTCTCATGTCAGGGTCTAGGAATAGTCATTAGAAGACCTGGGGCACATGCCCTCAGTGTCAGGGTCTAGGAATAGTCATTAGAAGACCTGGTGGCACATGCCCCGAGTGCCAAGGTCATGCAACACCCCCACACTGCAGATTAAGTGAGACAAACCTTCATTTAGGGAATGTCTGTAAAAACACAAATAGTTTGGTTCAGTAAAACGGTTCACAGAAGAGGGTTGTATGGCTAATAATTCGAATGGCAGCCACCTTACTGACCATAGATGAATAGAATTTGGAATGAAAATTGGAAAAGTCGTAGAACATTCTCGAGACATTTGAATGTCATTTCAAAGATTTTGTTTTCTTTTATTGGTTGATTTTGGAATAAAAGGATTTACCGAATGAAAACCACATACAGTTTTAGAAATTTGTTTGAGAAAATGTTTCCATCCTGCTCCTTCACATCTGATTGTCACTGCAGTGGAATGGGCATGGGTTTGACCCACTTATGATTAGAAAACCAAACATTCTTTTCTTAAGGCCCCGTCCACATCTGGGGATTTGGCATCGCAGGCGGCATTACTGCATCTCTGCCTGTGATTCTAAATCGCACAGCAATAGTGGCAAAAACGCACCACGCATGTTTGGGTACCATTTATTTTTAATGGCACCCCAAACACAATGAGGTTTTGCCGCAATTTTTGAGCGTTAAATCACGTGACAATCGTGGCATTCCACAGCTTGTCCCCCAAAATAGAGTATGACATCAGCTTCTTTTGGACGACAAGCTGTGCCCAATGTTTGCTGCGATTGCCGCGTGATAATTGCATTACATTAAAAATGAATGGCACCCAAACAGGTATGGTGCATTTTCCACTATTGCAGTGCAATTTGGAATTACGGGCAGAATCTCAGTGAATCTGCCCCCGATCATCATCAGATGTGAATGGGGCCTAAGAATTTTCGTTCAAAATTCTACCCATTTATGGCCAAGCTACATTCTTAAAAGTGATATGTGACCGAAATTGCTGTGGCCTGACTATAGACATTCCATTATTCACAAGCAGCAATTGAGTTTACAAAGTAAGCCCCACTGACCTCCGTAACTGCAGGTACTGTTAAGAAATTCATCCTTGAATTTAATTACTGATGTGCTAAAATGGCAGCTCCTCCCCGTTAGACCCCTTTCCCATGGCTCTTCCAATCAGATACATATTTTCTGGTGGATCTGAACAGAATCTCCATTAATCTAATCTATGGGCAGGTGAGCGTGTATGGGTTGCTTCTGGTTACAGCCAATTAACGAGTCTGTCAACGTCTGAAAAGGTTTCATTCAATTTCTCGTTTTGTCAGACATAAATGTGACGGATCAGAAGTAAAAGGATTTAAACGAGTGCCTGTCCATTTCTGCCCGCCCATAGACTTAACATGGGGCCATCATGGCCATTTGTGAACAGCCCAATCAGGATCTGACCTCATCATGGCCGTCTGTGAATAGCCCAATCAGGATATGACCTCATCATGGCCGTCTGTGAATAGCCCAATCAGGATATGACCTCATCATGGCCGTCTGTGAACCATCCCATTAGGATATGACCCCATCATGGCCGTCTGTGAATAGCCCAATCAGGATATGACCTCATCATGGCCGTCTGTGAAGAGCTCCATCAGAATATGACCTCATCATGGCCATCTGTGAACAGCCCAATCAGGATATGACCCCATCATGGCCGTCTGTGAAGAGCTCCATCAGGATATGACCCCATCATGGCTGTCTGTGAAGAGCTCCATCAGGATATGACCCCATCATGGCTGTCTGTGAAGAGCGCCATCAGGATGTGACCCCATCATGGCCGTCTGTGAAGAGCTCCATCAGGATGTGACCCCATCATGGCCGTCTGTGAAGAGCTCCATCAGGATATGACCCCATCATGGCCATCTGTGAACAGCCCAATCAGGATATGACCCCATCATGGCCGTCTGTGAAGAGCTCCATCAGGATATGACCCCATCATGGCCGTCTGTGAAGAGCTCCATCAGGATATGACCCCATCATGGCCGTCTATGAAGAGCTCCATCAGGATATGACCCCATCATGGCCATCTGTGAAGAGCTCCATCAGGATATGACCCCATCATGGCTGTCTGTGAAGAGCTCCATCAGGATGTGACCCCATCATGGCCATCTGTGAAGAGCTCCATCAGGATGTGACCCCATCATGGCCGTCTGTGAAGAGCTCCATCAGGATATGACCCCATCATGGCCGTCTGTGAAGAGCTCCATCAGGATGTGACCCCATCATGGCCGTCTGTGAAGAGCTCCATCAGGATGTGACCCCATCATGGCCATCTGTGAAGAGCTCCATCAGGATGTGACCCCATCATGGCCATCTGTGAAGAGCTCCATCAGGATATGACCCCATCATGGCTGTCTGTGAAGAGCTCCATCAGGATATGACCCCATCATGGCTGTCTGTGAAGAGCTCCATCAGGATGTGACCCCATCATGGCCGTCTGTGAAGAGCTCCATCAGGATATGACCCCATCATGGCCATCTGTGAAGAGCTCCATCAGGATATGACCCCATCATGGCCATCTGTGAAGAGCTCCATCAGGATATGACCCCATCATGGCCATCTGTGAAGAGCTCCATCAGGATGTGACCCCATCATGGCCGTCTGTGAAGAGCTCCATCAGGATATGACCCCATCATGGCCATCTGTGAAGAGCTCCATCAGGATATGACCCCATCATGGCCGTCTGTGAAGAGCTCCATTAGGATATGACCCCATCATGGCCGTCTGTGAAGAGCTCCATCAGGATATTACCCCATCATGGCCGTCTGTGAACCATCCCATCAGGATATGACCCCATCATGGCCGTCTGTGAAGAGCTCCATCAGGATATGACCCTATCATGGCCGTCTGTGAACCATCCCATCAGGATATGACCCCATCATGGCCGTCTGTGAACCATCCCATCAGGATATGACCCCATCATGGCCGTCTGTGAAGAGCTCCATCAGGATATGACCCCATCATGGCCGTCTGTGAAGAGCTCCATCAGGATATGACCCCATCATGGCCGTCTGTGAACCATCCCATCAGGATATGACCCCATCATGGCCGTCTGTGAACAACCCCATCAGGATATGACCCCATCATGGCCGTCTGTGAACAGTACTATCAGGATATGACCTCATGGTGGCCGTCTGTGAACAGTACTATCAGGATATGACCTCATGGTGGCCGTCTGTGAACAGTACTATCAGGATATGACCTCATGGTGGCCGTCTGTGAACAGTACTATCAGGATATGACCTCATGGTGGCCGTCTGTGAACAGTACTATCAGGATATGATCTCATGGTGGCCGTCTGTGAACAGTACTATCAGGATATGATCTCATGGTGGCCGTCTGTGAACAGTACTATCAGGATATGATCTCATGGTGGCCGTCTGTGAACAGTACTATCAGGATATGACACGCAGTCTATTCATACAAAGAATTACAATCTAGAAGCGCACATTGCTAAGATTGTTCACATGAAGCTCACAGTCAGAGCTCCCAGAACAGCTAGATACACGTGTGAAGGACGCAGGTATAATTTGTTGTACCCAGAATAATGTTATGATCCTCTTCACATCGGGGGGATTGAGGAGATCTTCACATCGGGGGGGATTGAGGAGATCTTCACATCGAGGGGGATTGAGGAGATCTTCACATCGGGGGGATTGAGGAGATCTTCACATCGGGGGATTGAGGAGATCTTCACATCGGGGGGGATTGAGGAGATCTTCACATCGGGGGGGATTGAAGAGATCTTCACATCGGGGGGATTGAGGAGATCTTCACATCGGGGGGATTGAAGAGATCTTCACATCGGGGGGGGATTGAGGAGATCTTCACATCGGGGGATTGAGGAGATCTTTACATCGGGGGATTGAGGAGATCTTCACATCGGGGGGGGATTGAGGAGATCTTCACATCAGGGGATTGAGGAGATCTTCACATCGGGGGATTGAGGAGATCTTCACATCGGGGGGGATTGAGGAGATCTCCACATCGGGGGGATTGAAGAGATCTTCACATCGGGGGGGGATTGAAGAGATCTTCACATCGGGGGGATTGAGGAGATCTTCACATCGGGGGGATTGAAGAGATCTTCACATCGGGGGGGGATTGAGGAGATCTTCACATCGGGGGGATTGAGAAGATCTTCACATCGGGGGGATTTACTAAGAGGAGGATCTCAGGATGGTGGTCTTATAGTCAGTCAGTTCTTTAGTAAATCCTCCCCATGGTGTGCTTTGGTTCCATAATCGGGGGATGGTCCGGCACAGATTGGCAGAAGATTTCCAGATTTCTGGTGATTTCTCTTGCATGATTGGAGGTTCTTCTGGTAACCGATCGTTTCTTCAACAGAACCCGATCCGAGGACCTATCCCGGGCTCTGCGGTTCTCCTGCTTCTGGTTCCATGTTACGTTGATCCATTGGCTCCATTTCTTTCGGCATTAATTACACAAAACAAGGATGTGGATGGAGAGTTGTGACTTCACTTGTGGCATGCTTGTTCCGTTTCGGCTCCCAGCTTTCTTTCGGCGGGGGTGGGGGTGGGGGTGGGGAGGTCGGTGGTCTGACATTCGGTGTAGAGCGAATATCTACAGGTAGCTGAAGGACGAAGCATCGAATCTCCGTGTTACACAATTAGTGGGATCCATTTCTTCCCATGTTTGCGGCTTTATGAAGTGATTGTAAACCACAAAGTCTCCGGGGATTCGGCAGCCGAGTCAATGATTTGTTTTCTCCTCGTGCAGCATCTGGATATTGAGATCAAACGCGTTGAAGGATCTGTCCGTAAATAACAACATTTATCTCTTCAGGGAAGAAGGGAATAGAGAGAGCTTATCGCAATCCCTGCGTCCGCCTGGAAATTCACCGTCTGTACGGCACACAGACTCCACCGCGGCGGAGGGATTAAGCCGGGGAAATGGCGCTTTACACGACCTGCGGCAGATTTTCAGGGAAATATTCGATTTCTATGACGAGAAGCAGAAATTCAGAACTAGAATTAGCAGAACGATGAGATACTAATAATAAATATCTGACCCCTCCGGACATATACCACACATTTCCTTCACCGAGGGGCAGCGCTGCCTCTGCGCATGTTTGGGCAAACAAGACGGAAGGTCGCCATTTTTTTTGTTAGTTACCAGAATGCATTGCTCATAGACTGAACCTTCTAGGACCCGGCTCTATCACTAGGGCCCAAACAGGACGGTAATACCCTATAGGACCCGGCTCCATCACTAGAGCCCAAACGGGACGGTGATACCCTCTAGGACCCGGCTCCATCACTAGGGCCCAAACCAGGCACACATCCAGCTCAAACAGGACGGTGATACACTCTAGGACCCGGCTCTATCACTAGGGCCCAAACCAGGCACACATCCAGCTCAAACAGGACGGTGATACACTCTAGGACCCGGCTCTATCACTAGAGCCCAAACCAGACAGTGATACCCTCTAGGACCCGGCTCCATCACTAGAGCCCAAACAGGACGGTGATACCCTCTAGGACCCGGCTCCATCACTAGAGCCCAAACAGGACGGTGATACCCTCTAGGACCCGGCTCTATCACTAGAGCCCAAACCAGACAGTGATACCCTCTAGGACCCGGCTCCATCACTAGAGCCCAAACAGGACAGTGATACCCTCTAGGACCCGGCTCCATCACTAGAGCCCAAACAGGACGGTGATACCCTCTAGGACCCGGCTCCATCACTAGGGCCCAAACCAGGCACACATCCAGCTCAAACAGGACGGTGATACACTCTAGGACCCGGCTCTATCACTAGGGCCCAAACCAGACAGTGATACCCTCTAGGACCCGGCTCCATCACTAGAGCCCAAACAGGACGGTGATACCCTCTAGGACCCGGCTCCATCACTAGGGCCCAAACCAGGCACACATCCAGCTCAAACAGGACGGTGATACACTATAGGACCCGGCTCTATCACTAGGGCCCAAACCAGACAGTGATACCCTCTAGGACCCGGCTCCATCACTAGAGCCCAAACAGGACGGTGATACCCTCTAGGACCCGGCTCCATCACTAGGGCCCAAACCAGGCACACATCCAGCTCAAACAGGACGGTGATACACTCTAGGACCCGGCTATATCACTAGGGCCCAAACCAGGCACACATCCAGCTCAAACAGGACGGTGATACACTCTAGGACCCGGCTCTATCACTAGAGCCCAAACCAGACAGTGATACCCTCTAGGACCCGGCTCCATCACTAGAGCCCAAACAGGACGGTGATACCCTCTAGGACCCGGCTCCATCACTAGAGCCCAAACAGGACGGTGATACCCTCTAGGACCCGGCTCTATCACTAGAGCCCAAACCAGACAGTGATACCCTCTAGGACCCGGCTCCATCACTAGAGCCCAAACAGGACAGTGATACCCTCTAGGACCCGGCTCCATCACTAGAGCCCAAACAGGACGGTGATACCCTCTAGGACCCGGCTCCATCACTAGGGCCCAAACCAGGCACACATCCAGCTCAAACAGGACGGTGATACACTCTAGGACCCGGCTCTATCACTAGGGCCCAAACCAGACAGTGATACCCTCTAGGACCCGGCTCCATCACTAGAGCCCAAACAGGACGGTGATACCCTCTAGGACCCGGCTCCATCACTAGGGCCCAAACCAGGCACACATCCAGCTCAAACAGGACGGTGATACACTATAGGACCCGGCTCTATCACTAGGGCCCAAACCAGACAGTGATACCCTCTAGGACCCGGCTCCATCACTAGAGCCCAAACAGGACGGTGATACCCTCTAGGACCCGGCTCCATCACTAGGGCCCAAACCAGGCACACATCCAGCTCAAACAGGACGGTGATACACTCTAGGACCCGGCTCTATCACTAGGGCCCAAATCAGACGGTGATACCCTCTAGGACCCGGCTCCATCACTAGGGCCCAAATCAGGCGCACATTCAGCTCAAACAGGATAGTAATACCCTCTAGGACCCGGCTCTATCACTAGGGCCCAAACAGGATGGTGATACCCTCTAGGACCTGGCTCTATCGCTAGGGCCCAAACCGGCCGGTGATATCCTCTAGGGCCCGACTCCATCCCTAGGACCCAAACTGGATGGTGATACCCTCTAGGACCTGGCTCCATCCCTTGAGCCCAAACCGGACAGTGATACGCTCTAGAACCCGGCTCCATCACTAGGGCCCAAATCAGGCGCACATTTGGTTCAAACAGGATAGTGATACCCTCTAGGACCCGGCTCTATTACTAGGGCCCAAACCGGACGGTGATACCTTCTAGGACCTGGCTGCATCACTAGAGCCCTAACTAGACAGTGATACCCTCTAGGACCCAGTTCTATCACTAGGGCCCAAGCCAGGCACACAGCCAGCTCAAAGGGCCACCTTTTTGGCTCTTTGAAGCCAGCTGACCTAATTTCAAAGGACAGGCAAAGAAGTATGGTTGCTTAAAATTCAGTCTGGGGAATTTTCACTTAAATTTGCCGGAACCGCAGGTTTCAGACCAATAAGATTCGATGTAAGTCTACGGTTGCTGCGAACTGGAAATGTATCCCTATTGCCTCTATGGCCATATTAGGGGGTGAGTATGTTAGCCCTGCAGCACTGGGGTTCTGGGTTCAGTTCCCAGATTTTCTATGTCGTCTCACAGACAATGTCAGGGGATCTTGTGTTTCGTTTAATTGATCCTGATAAGAATTTAAATAAGATAATCTGCTTCCACTTACACCTCCCCATGAGAAAACCAGGGGGGAGAGGGGTCTCAACAGCGACCACACAAAGGGCATCATTGATTGGTGGCACTGGACGGACGGACGGGGTTTATGCTCTTCTCTGCACATCTCCAGGGTCCTGCGTGGGTCATTATTATTATTATTATTATTATTATTATCGGTGCTGTAATGATATTGTGATTTCTATCCCTCCATCACAAGGTCTGCTGCTTTGTACAAATTGAGACAATAAGCCTGGCCCAAAGAGCTTGCAATCTAAGAGTAAAAGGAGTGCATTAGGCGGTGTTAGGAGGATTTGCCGCTTGTTCCTTGTATGCGGCGGCTTTCATCCGCCTCTTGCAGTCTCGGCGTTCTTTGGTGTGAGGCTCGGGGTATTTGCTGTGATTAAGTCGAGTGAAAAATGAGGCGTTTGTGTCCTTGCCGCTCTTGTAGGTTATTGGCGGAGATGTTTTTGTATTTAACTAGGAAGCTGTGATCCTTCCAACATCTGAGTGGAATTTCTGTCAGAGGATTCATGGCTTCTTCTCGTCTCGCAGTTCAAGGCTCCGAACATTAAATGTAAAATCACGCTTTAACATAATGGACCAAATATTTGAACTGAATTTCTATCTTTGCAGCAAGCGAAAGCAGCGCGCCCCCCCTCCGTCCCTCCACCCCCCCCTCCCCGGCCCCCCGTCCCTCCACCCCCCCGGCCCCCCGTCCCCCCGTCCCCCCGCCTGCACCGCTCTCTGATGGCACAGACTGGAACAGGAGGTCGCACGGCCGAGGCTTATTGGACGCTTCAGTATTAAAATATTCCTGAACAGAAAGAATATTTCAGATTTCTCTCCGCCAGGACAAGTTGTGATTAGAAGACTTGGGTGACAAATCACCGGAGTGTGACACCGAGAATCACCGCTAATAGGCAGATGTGCCGGGGACAGTCCCTTCCACCCCATGTCCTCTTCCCGAGTCCTGGAATCACAACGTCCATCACAGGAGAGGTCCTCCTTCAACCCCTAGTACCCCTCACCCAGGGGGGTCTGACCACTTAGTACCCTTCCCCCAGGGGGGTTGTTGGACACCCTAGTACCCCTTCCTGGGGGGTTATTGTGACCCCATATTACCCTTCCCTCAGGGGGCTGTTGTTGGACACCCTAGTACCCCACTCTTAGGAGTTGTTGTGACCCCATAGTACCCTTCCCTCAGGGGGGTTGTTGGACACCCTAGTACCCCACTCTTAGGAGTTGTTGTGACCCCATAGTACCCTTCCCCCAGGGGGTTGTTGGACACCCTAGTACCCCTTCCTGGGGGTTATTGTGACCCCATATTACCCTTCCCTCAGGGGGTTGTTGGACACCCTAGTACCCCTTCCTGGGGGGTTATTGTGACCCCATATTACCCTTCCCTCAGGGGGCTGTTGTTGGACACCCTAGTACCCCACTCTTAGGAGTTGTTGTGACCCCATAGTACCCTTCCCCCAGGGGGTTGTTGGACACCCTAGTACCCCTTCCTGGGGGTTATTGTGACCCCATATTACCCTTCCCTCAGGGGGTTGTTGGACACCCTAGTATCCCACTCCTAGGAGTTGTGACCCCATAGTACCCTTCCCCCGGGGGGTTGTTGGACACCCTAGTATCCCACTCCTAGGAGTTGTTGTGACCCCCATAGTACCCTTCCCCCCGGCTGGTTGTTGGACACCCTAGTACCCATCTCCTGGGATTGTTATGACCGCCAAGTACCCTTACCTGGGGGGTTGTTGTGACCCTCTAGTATCCCTCCCCCCGGGGGGGGGGGGTTGTTGTGACCCTCTAATAACCCTTCCTCACTATATATGGCCCAGAGAAGGTGGTTTAGAACACTGACCTTATCCGAGCTTTATGGACTATCAGGAATTAGTGGTGGGTGAGGAAGTGATAGTCCCCCAACATCACCAATGTGCCGCCCCAATTCTCTTACAAATAACAAAAGAGAAAGCGGACAAATTGCCTCCTGGCAGCACTTCACATCCCGACTGCCGGAAGATTATTGAAGGTTCGAAATGTGCCAAAGTGTGACCCGGGGCACACAGAGAATTCTACTTAATCCACAAATAACTACAAACAACGGCTCCAACTGGTGCTGCAATCAGAATGTTCCCTCCAAGGCTTCGAGACCCAAATCACACGCAAGTCACACACAAGTCATATACAAACCACACACAAGTCATATACAAGCCACACACAAGCCATATATAAGTCACACACAAGCCACACACAAGTCATATACACAAGTCATATACAAGTCACACACAAGCCACACACAAGTCACACACAAGTCATATACACAAGTCACACACAAGTCATATACACAAGTCACACACAAGTCACACACAAGTCACACACAAGTCATATACACAAGTCACACACAAGTCATATACACAAGCCACACACAAGTCATATACAAGTCACACACAAGTCATATACAAGTCACACACGCGGCCCTGGTGTGCGGTTGGGTTTGGACACGTTATCGTTCGGCAGAACACAATCGTCTGAAGCGGAGAAGATTCATCTCTCAGGTCTCTAAAACAACATTTCATTTCCTTGGGGCAGCCGCAGCTCTGAGATATAGGAGAGCCGCACAGCTTGTCTGAGCCATTCATCCCTACAAAGTCATTTATCCCAAATTCACATCTCTATGGATGGCTGAGGAGGGCATGTGATAGAGAAGAGAGGGGGGGGCAGGAGAGGAGGGGAGAGGAGAGGGGAGAGGAGAGAGGAGAGGGGAGAGGAGGAGAGGGAAGAGGAGAGAGAAGGGGAGAGGGGAGAGGAGAGGATGGCAGAGGAGAGAAGAGGAGAGGAGGGGAGAGGAGAGGAGGGGAGAGGAGAGGAGAGGAGAGGATGGCATAGGAAAGGAGGAGGAGAGGAGATAAGGGGAGAGGAGAGGATGGCAGAGGAGATAAGAGAGGAGAGGGGAGGAGAGGAGGGCAGAGGAGATGAGGAAGAGGAGAGGAGCGGAGGACTCATGGGGGGGGCGGGGGATTAGAAACATCTTTGGTAACTTTGCCGGTCCTATGGACTTTCCCAATGATTATTTGAGTAGCGGAGAGAAGAGTTTGTGATCCTGATTCTGGAGAAGCCACGTGTGGTCTGTAGACAGGTGAACATTAGAGGGGGTTGGGTGACCGTCTTATCAGAGGTCCTGGATTATTATACCCATCATTGTGGCCACATCAAGCCATAGAAAAGCTCCTTCACCTCTGTGTAATGAGGTTCTTGTAAAATCCTCAGGGGCCCTCATAGTCATACAGGGGCCCTTATATTCATACAGGGGCCCTTATAGTCATACAGGGGCACCGGCGTGGGTATATGAAAGCATTTCCCCCTTTAGTGCTTTGTATTTGATATTTCAGACCCCCTCCCCTCCCCCACAGTGCGTCTTATTAATAAACATAAGCTGGTGGAATTCTGCTAATACTCGGCTCATTATTAAACTGTAGACGGTACTCATGAAATGATCATAATCTAAAAATCACTATTATGTAGAATAGAGTGCTTAAGCTGTTAAGAAACTCATTAACAAACATTATAGACGGTAAAACGCCGGCGTTATTCGGAGCCGGATTTGGAGCTGTCAGGACGCCATCATTAGCATTTCACTTTTATGTTCTAGGAGTGGATTGCTCTTCAGAATGGAGGATTGTGGCCCCCGGAGCCCGGCGGCTGGGCGCTTGTATTGGGCGAGGAGTCTCCTTGATTGGTATCTATTAACCCACCTGACCTGCGCCATCATACCTTCATTGTCCATGATTAGTGGAGTGATTGCTGTAATTGGGCGGCTTGACTATCGGAGGGACCACAGGCAGCAGGAAATGTCGGTCAATGATATAACAGAAGTTAGGAATTTAAAACATAATTCATGGCAATGATGGGTAGTGATGGACGAACTTCCGACGGGACGTTTCGCGAACGCGAAACGCGAACGGGCACAAACGTTCGCGAAAACGACCGTTCGCCGCGGGCTCCATTGACTTCAATGGGAGGCGAATTTCGCAAACCTTTAGGTCGAATTTGCGGCCACGGGGTAATTATTAGGGGGTAGCACGCAGTCCCACCACCTGGACAATAGCATAATACATGTATGAGGTGAATTTGGGATCGATAACTACAAGCATTTTTTTTTTATTTGGGAAATTGTTCTGACAATTCAGGACTATGGAGCTAATGAAGGCAATGGAGGAGAGGGAAGGTCAGGGACCAGGGTAGGCAAACAAGAGGGTGCAGGAGATACAGAGCACTGACAGCAGCACCGTAATACAGAGCACTGACATCAGCACCGTGACATACAGCGCTGACAGCAGCTCCGTGACATACAGCGCTGACAGCAGCTCCGTGACATACAGCGCTGACAGCAGCTCCGTGACATACAGCGCTGACAGCAGCTCCGTGACATACAGCGCTGACAGCAGCTCCGTGACATACAGCGCTGACAGCAGCACCGTGACATACAGCGCTGACAGCAGCTCCGTGACATACAGCGCTGACAGCAGCTCCGTGACATACAGCGCTGACAGCAGCTCCGTGACATACAGCACTGACAGCAGCTCCGTGACATACAGCGCTGACAGCAGCTCCGTGACATACAGCGCTGACAGCAGCACCGTGACATACAGCGCTGACAGCAGCTCCGTGACATACAGCGCTGACAGCAGCTCCGTGACATACAGCGCTGACAGCAGCTCCGTGACATACAGCACTGACAGCAGCTCCGTGACATACAGCGCTGACAGCAGCTCCGTGACATACAGCGCTGACAGCAGCACCGTGACATACAGCGCTGACAGCAGCTCCGTGACATACAGCGCTGACAGCAGCTCCGTGACATACAGCGCTGACAGCAGCTCCGTGACATACAGCGCTGACAGCAGCTCCGTGACATACAGCGCTGACAGCAGCTCCGTGACATACAGCGCTGACAGCAGCTCCGTGACATACAGCGCTGACAGCAGCTCCGTGACATACAGCGCTGACAGCAGCACCGTAAGCAGCCCCAGGAGGAAGTCAGCACAGCACAGGGATGGTGTGATCCCCTCATAATAAGAACCCCCAGGAGGAAGTCAGCACAGCACAGGGATGGTGGGAGCCCCTCATAATAAGAACACCCAGGAGGAAGTCAGCACAGCACAGGGATGGTGGGAACCCCTCATAATAAGCAGCCCCAGTAGAAATATGACACCGCTCAACCTCTTCAAAGAGGAGGGTAGGGGCATATAGTACGGTGTGCTTTTTTGGGTCAGGGAAGTGAGCCAAATGAATTAAGAAGGTCTGTGTGCTTGATTCCAAAAATTGTTTATAGACATATACATGGTCTACTGATCACATGTGTTGAATTCCTCCGAGATCCATGCCTCATTCATTTTTAGAAATGTGAGGTAGTTAACACTGTGGTGAGCTAGGCGAGTACGCTTATCGGTCACAATCCCCCCTGCTGCGCTGAACGTCCTTTCGGACAGGACACTGGATGAGGGGCAAGCCAACAGTTCGATTGCAAATTGGGCAAGCTCTGGCCAGAGGTCAAGCCTGCCCACCCAGTAGTCTAGGGGTTCATCACTCCTCAGAGCGTCCACATCGGCCGTTAACCCAATGTAGTCGGACACCTGACGGTCTAGGCGTTCCCTGATGCTGGATCCGGATGACACCTGTCGATGGGTCGGCTGAAAGAATGACCTCATATCCGAAGTCACCAACACATCTTCAAACCGGCCTCTTCTTGCAGGCGCTGTTGGATTGGTACCCGCAAATCCTTCTCTGGGAGTGGGAATTGCTCCTCTGCCAGCGCACGCAAAAGCAGAATGCAGCATTTCTCGAAGCAAGGCCTGGAAGTGCTGCATTCTGACAGCCCTCTGCGACGGCGGTAACATTTCCGCCATTTTGTGTTTGTACCGGGGGTCTAAGTACGTTGCCACCCAGTACTGGTCCTTGACCCTCATGCTTTTTATACGGGGGTCCCTATTAAAACACTGGAGCATGAAGGCCCCCATTTGCACTAAAGTGGAAGCGGTGTGGTGGCCTGGCTCCTGCTCATCATCCAGGATAATGTCGTCCTCTTCATTCTCCTCTCCCCATCCTCGCACAACAGGGATCCCAGAAAGGTTTAAAGCATGCTCTTCTTGCTCCTGCTCATCCGCCCCGGCACCATCCTCCTCTGACTCCTCATCAGACTCCTGTTGTTGACTTGTCTCAGATAGAGTAGCCCCCCCTGGGAATTCATCCAGCATTGCGACTTCCTCATCTTCCCGCTCCTGCTCCTCCACAGCCTGATCAATGACACGACGCAATGCACGCTCCAGAAAGAAGGCATAAGGTACCATGTCACTGATGGCGCCATGGCTGCGACTGACCAGTTTGGTGATCTCCTCAAATGGCCGCAGAAGTCTGCATGTGTCGCGCATGAGCAGCCACTGGCGCGGTGAAAAAAAACCCAGCTCCCCAGAACCGTTTCTTTCGCAGAGTTCATACAGGTAGACGTTAACTGCACGTTTCTGCTGGAGCAGCCTATCAAGCATATAGAAGGTTGAGTTCCATCGCGTCGGGCAATCGCAAATAAGACGTCTGACCGGCAGATGGTGTCGCCGCTGAATGTCAGCAAGGCGAGCCATGGCCGTGTAAGATCTTCTGAAATGGGCCGAGATTTTCCTTGCCTGCCGCAAGATGTCCTGGACCCCAGGGTATTTGACAAGGAATCGCTGCACGACCAAGTTTAAGACGTGTGCCATGCACGGCACGTGCGTGATTTTGCCCTGTTTCAATGCGCTAAGCAGATTGGCACCGTTGTCACACACCACTTTACCAACTGTCAAATTGAGCGGTGTTAGCCACTCATCTGCCTGTGAACGCAAAGCTGAAAGGAGTGCCGGGCCAGTGTGGCTCTTTGCTTCCAGGCACAACAGACGCAGCACGGCATGGCAACGTCTCACCTGGCATGTGGAATAGGTTCTGGGGAGCTTGGGCGGTGCAGTGGAAGAGACGCTAGCAGCGGAAAAGGAGGAGGCAGCTGAGGAGGAGAGGGAGGAGGATGGAGTAGGAGGAGGAGAAGAAGAGTCAGGCCTGCATGCAATCCGTGGCGGTAAAACCAAATCTACACGGGTGCCACGGGTTACATGCTTGACGGCCGTCAGAAGGTTCACCCAGTGGGCAGTAAAACTGATATACCTTCCCTGCCCGTGTTTGCTAGACCACGTGTCTGTGGTCAGATGTATCTTGGCACCGACACTGTGTGCCAGAGATACATTCACTTGCCGCTGAACATGGCCATATAGCTCTGGGATGCCCTTCTCTGAGAAATACTTCCTTCCTGGGACCTTCCATTGTGGTGTTCCAATGGCCACAAATTTGCGAAAGGCCTCCGAGTCCACCAGTTTATATGGCAGTAGTTGGCGGGCTATGAGTTCTGACAAGCCAGCCGCCAACCGTTGGGCAAGAGGGTTATCCGGCGTCATCATTTTTTTACGCTCAAACATTAGGCCCACGGAAGCCTGCCTTTTTGCAGAAAAATGTGAGCTTGGCGTGATGGAAGGTGGAGTGGAGGACAATTGTGAGGAGAGAGGAGAAGGAGAAGTAGAAGACGAGGCTGGACGGTGAGAGCCTGCAGTGTGGCTTTGTGTGTTCCGTTGCTCCCACTGGGCTCGGTGATGGCTGCTCATGTGCCTTCTTAAGGCGGTCGTCCCTAGGTGAGTATTGGGCTTACCGCGACTAACGCGTTGACTGCAAAGATTGCAGATGGCAACGCTATTGTCAGCAGCGGACACGTTAAAAAAAGCCCACACTGCGGAGCCATGTGCCGGTGTCCTGGGAGCGCCAGATGTGACCGTACATGGTCGATGACTCGCTCCTGATACATTTGCAGTCTGCTTTGTCCCTGCTGTGCAATGTAAGTCATTGCTGCTTCTCCTCCCTATCTGCTGGTCCATATCTCCCTCTGAACTCCCCTCCTCTTCCTCTCTTGTGGGCACCCACGTGACATCACTAGACACGTCATCATCAACGTCACCTTCCCCACCGCTATAAGTAGAGTAGGCAGCAACACCGGGGACCAACCTCCTCCTTGGGCTGATCTGGGTACTGGCGTCAGACTGCTGAGTAGCGCTTGTTGCTACCTCCTCTTCCTGATCCAATACCAAGAGTGGCTGCGCATCAGAAATGTCCTCTTGATATGGATCGGAAAATAATTCCAGTGACTCAAGCGGAAGGTATGTGGTGGTGGTGGTGGTGGTCGTGTTGTTGGTGGTAGTGTCTTTGGGGGTGCACATAGCAGAGAGTGAAGAAGAGGGTGCAGATCGAGAGGATGAGGAGGGTGCAGAAGAGTAAGGCTGAGCGAGCCACTCAACCAAGTCTGGTGCATCCTTTAAAGTAATTGAACGCACCTTCTGCAACTTCCCACTTTGGCTCAAGCCTGTTGCTCCTGCCCTACCCCTACCACCCCTGCGGAAGGGCCTGCCTCTTCCTCTGCATGTCATTTTTTAAATGACCCTGTGACAAAACTCTTAGTCCCTATACCGCTGAAGGACTGCTGCAGTATAGGTGAGCGGTCAGCAGTGGTGCACGTCAACCCTATCTATTGTGGACCTATAGCGGTCCTTACAGAACAGCAGACTGTACCGCACTCAAGCCTATGTACCGTAGCACCCTATACCAAGTTACCAGTCCTTATAAGAACTTTTGTGGACCAAGCAGGTTGTGTATTAGTGTTTAGCAGACTGTACGTCAGTCCCTATACCGCTGAAGGACTGCTGCAGTATAGGGCAGCGGTCAGCAGTGGTGCACGTCAACCCTATCTATTGTGGACCTATAGCGGTCCTTACAGAACAGCAGACTGTACCGCACTCAAGCCTATGTACCGTAGCACCCTATACCAAGTTACCAGTCCTTATAAGAACTTTTGTGGACCAAGCAGGTTGTGTATTAGTGTTTAGCAGACTGTACGTCAGTCCCTATACCGCTGAAGGACTGCTGCAGTATAGGGCAGCGGTCAGCAGTGGTGCACGTCAACCCTATCTATTGTGGACCGATAGCGGTCCTTACAGAACAGCAGACTGTACCGCACTCAAGCCTATGTACCGTAGCACCCTATACCAAGTTACCAGTCCTTATAAAAACTTTTGTGGACCAAGCAGGTTGTGTGTTAGTGATTAGCAGACTGTACGTCAGTCCCTATACCAATGAAGGACTGCTGCAGTATAGGGCAGCGGTCAGCAGTAGTGCACGGCAACCCTATGTATTGTGGACCGATAGCGGTCCTTACAGAACAGCAGACTGTACTGCACTCAGGCCTATGTACCGTAGCACCCTATACCAAGTTACCAGTCCTTATAAGAACTTTTGTGGACCAAGCAGGTTGTGTGTTAGTGTTTAGCAGACTGTGCGTCAGTCCCTATACCGCTGAAGGACTGCTGCAGTATAGGGCAGCGGTCAGCAGTAGTGCACGGCAACCCTATGTATTGTGGACCGATAGCGGTCCTTACAGAACAGCAGACTGTAACGCACTCAGGCCTATGTACCGTAGCACCCTATACCAAGTTACCAGTCCTTATAAGAACTTTTGTGGACCAAGCAGGTTGTGTGTTAGTGATTAGCAGACTGTACGTCAGTCCCTATACCAATGAAGGACTGCTGCAGTATAGGGCAGCGGTCAGCAGTAGTGCACGGCAACCCTATGTATTGTGGACCGATAGCGGTCCTTACAGAACAGCAGACTGTAACGCACTCAGGCCTATGTACCGTAGCACCCTATACCAAGTTACCAGTCCTTATAAGAACTTTTGTGGACCAAGCAGGTTGTGTGTTAGTGATTAGCAGACTGTACGTCAGTCCCTATACCAATGAAGGACTGCTGCAGTATAGGGCAGCGGTCAGCAGTAGTGCACGGCAACCCTATGTATTGTGGACCGATAGCGGTCCTTACAGAACAGCAGACTGTACTGCACTCAGGCCTATGTACCGTAGCACCCTATACCAAGTTACCAGTCCTTATAAGAACTTTTGTGGACCAAGCAGGTTGTGTGTTAGTGTTTAGCAGACTGTGCGTCAGTCCCTATACCGCTGAAGGACTGCTGCAGTATAGGGCAGCGGTCAGCAGTGGTGCACGTCAACCCTATCTATTGTGGACCGATAGCGGTCCTTACAGAACAGCAGACTGTACTGCACTCAGGCCTATGTACCGTAGCACCCTATACCAAGTTACCAGTCCTTATAAAAACTTTTGTGGACCAAGCAGGTTGTGTGTTAGTGATTAGCAGACTGTACGTCAGTCCCTATACCAATGAAGGACTGCTGCAGTATAGGGCAGCGGTCAGCAGTAGTGCACGGCAACCCTATGTATTGTGGACCGATAGCGGTCCTTACAGAACAGCAGACTGTACTGCACTCAGGCCTATGTACCGTAGCACCCTATACCAAGTTACCAGTCCTTATAAGAACTTTTGTGGACCAAGCAGGTTGTGTGTTAGTGTTTAGCAGACTGTGCGTCAGTCCCTATACCGCTGAAGGACTGCTGCAGTATAGGGCAGCGGTCAGCAGTAGTGCACGGCAACCCTATGTATTGTGGACCGATAGCGGTCCTTACAGAACAGCAGACTGTAACGCACTCAGGCCTATGTACCGTAGCACCCTATACCAAGTTACCAGTCCTTATAAGAACTTTTGTGGACCAAGCAGGTTGTGTGTTAGTGATTAGCAGACTGTACGTCAGTCCCTATACCAATGAAGGACTGCTGCAGTATAGGGCAGCGGTCAGCAGTAGTGCACGGCAACCCTATGTATTGTGGACCGATAGCGGTCCTTACAGAACAGCAGACTGTACTGCACTCAGGCCTATGTACCGTAGCACCCTATACCAAGTTACCAGTCCTTATAAGAACTTTTGTGGACCAAGCAGGTTGTGTGTTAGTGTTTAGCAGACTGTGCGTCAGTCCCTATACCGCTGAAGGACTGCTGCAGTATAGGGCAGCGGTCAGCAGTAGTGCACGGCAACCCTATGTATTGTGGACCGATAGCGGTCCTTACAGAACAGCAGACTGTAACGCACTCAGGCCTATGTACCGTAGCACCCTATACCAAGTTACCAGTCCTTATAAGAACTTTTGTGGACCAAGCAGGTTGTGTATTAGTGTTTAGCAGACTGTACGTCAGTCCCTATACCGCTGAAGGACTGCTGCAGTATAGGGCAGCGGTCAGCAGTGGTGCACGTCAACCCTATCTATTGTGGACCTATAGCGGTCCTTACAGAACAGCAGACTGTACCGCACTCAAGCCTATGTACCGTAGCACCCTATACCAAGTTACCAGTCCTTATAAGAACTTTTGTGGACCAAGCAGGTTGTGTATTAGTGTTTAGCAGACTGTACGTCAGTCCCTATACCGCTGAAGGACTGCTGCAGTATAGGGCAGCGGTCAGCAGTGGTGCACGTCAACCCTATCTATTGTGGACCTATAGCGGTCCTTACAGAACAGCAGACTGTACCGCACTCAAGCCTATGTACCGTAGCACCCTATACCAAGTTACCAGTCCTTATAAGAACTTTTGTGGACCAAGCAGGTTGTGTGTTAGTGTTTAGCAGACTGTGCGTCAGTCCCTATACCGCTGAAGGACTGCTGCAGTATAGGGCAGCGGTCAGCAGTAGTGCACGTCAACCCTATGTATTGTGGACCGATAGCGGTCCTTACAGAACAGCAGACTGTAACGCACTCAGGCCTATGTACCGTAGCACCCTATACCAAGTTACCAGTCCTTATAAGAACTTTTGTGGACCAAGCAGGTTGTGTATTAGTGTTTAGCAGACTGTGCGTCAGTCCCTATACCGCTGAAGGACTGCTGCAGTATAGGGCAGCGGTCAGCAGTAGTGCACGGCAACCCTATCTATTGTGGACCGATAGCGGTCCTTACAGAACAGCAGACTGTACCGCACCCAAGCCTATGTACCGTAGCACCCTAGACAGACCAAGTTACCAGTCCTTATAAGAACTTTTGTGGAACAAGTGAGTTGTGAATGATTAGCAGACTGCAGCAGAAGGGCAGCAGTCAAGTATAATATTCTTTCTATATTTGGAAGAAAGAATATTATACGTGTACAAGCCTATTACCGTACCACTGATACCAGTCCTGAAAAGAACCTTTGTGGAACTAATAGTAACAGCAAGTCTTTAAAATTATCCTCACTGCCTGACACACTGCTTCCTGCCTGTCCCTATACAAATTGGCAAAAAAGAGTAGGCTGGAACGATTAGCTGGAACAGCTCTTTTGTGGACCTGATAGTAACAGCTAATGATGATGATGATGATGATGATGAAGAAAGACTAATCTGGCTGAGCTGTCCCTAAAATAGCAGCATACAGCGCTCTGTCCCTTTATCTAAACTGACAAAAGAAACTCAGGCTGCTGACCTAACACCTATACCAGTCCTGAAAAGAACTTTTGTGTACCAAATAGCTAGCGTTTTCTCTGTCCCTACTCCACACAGGATCCTTTCCCTACAGTGACAGAAGAAAGAATGTAAAATGGCCACCGGATCGGGTGTATTTATAGGTTAGGGGGAATGTCCAAGTGTCCATGAGCTGTCATGTCTCAATTGGTTGTCCTGTAACACATGATAAACGTGTCACGAAAGGTTAAAGTTCTTGTATACATTAAACACGTAAGTCCGCCGGGGCGAACGACGGAAAAAGGCGTTCGAACCCGCGGACGGCGAAAGTCGGAAATTCGCCGCGAAACGACCGCCGGGCGAACCGTTCGGCCATCACTAATGATGGGTGATAGAGCCAGAATGACACCGGATTGGACAGTGTGTGTGTATAGACACGCGGGTATGAGGCTTTCCATACATTTCATGTACATGGGCTACACCAGCTTCTGAAGCCAACAAAGCCACATTTCCAGCATTTCCAGGTCCAGCCCTGATGAAGAGAGTTCTTATAACCCCTGAAATATGTTGGCTTCTTTCTTGATATTACTACCAATAAATCATTTTATATTTTATAACACTCTCTTCACCCCATACCAATGGATCTCACCTGAACCCCTCTCCTCCCAGTGACATGTGGAATCTCCAGTCTATACTAGCCATTCTCTATCAGGGATCCTCCAAATGTTGCTCGGGTTCCCGAGAGCAGCAGCAAATTCAGGGCCTGTAAAGTTCCAGCACAATCTTCACACAGAAGGGTCAGTGGTATGGAACCAATGACTGACAATGCGGAACTATTCGGACCTCCTGTCACTCCATCAATGACCTTCTCCTGGTTTTCTTTTGGGTTCCAGATCTTCAGCCATATTGATTGGCCACACCAGGATAACACAATTCCAACTGTTTACCAAACTAAAGGGGCACTTCTCCCATTGACCATCAATGTAAGGGGGCTTTTGATTTAAGGCATCCCTCAAGTCCCATAATGTCTCTGTCTTTTGGAGCTATGCTTGTAACTGTTAGCCTTGCAATGCCTCATGGGACGTGTAGTTCTGCAACAGCTGTAGGCCACAGGTTGAGCACTCATGATTTAAGGATTTTTTGTGGTGGATGGTGGGAAAGGTTGAAGATGATTGAAGGGTTCCCTGTGGACGGGAGGTCGGGTAAGGTTGATGATGATTGAAGGGTTCTCCTGTAGTGGAGGTTGGGTAAGATTGATGATTTAGGGGTTCCCTGTGGTCAGGAGGCTGGGTAAGGTTGATGATAATTGAAGGGTTCCCTGTGGTGGGGAGCTCAGGTTAGGTTGATAATGATTTAAGGGTTCCCTGTGGTTGGGAGGTCAGGTAAGGTTGATAATGATTGATGGGTTCCCAGTAGTGGAGGGTGGGTAAAGTTGATGATGATATAGGGGTTCCCTGTGGTCGGGAGGTTGGTAAGGTAGATGATGATTGAAGGGTTCCCTGTGGTGGAGGTTGGGTAAGGTTGATGATGATATAGGGGTTTCCTGTGGTTGAGAAGTTGGTAAGGTTTATGATAATTAAAGGGTTCCCTGTGGTCGGAGGTTGGGTAAAGTTGATGATAATTGAAGGATTCCCTATAGTGGAGGTTGGGTAAGGTTGATGATGATTGAAGGGTTCTCCTGTAGTGGAGGTTGGGTAAGATTGATGATTTAGGGGTTCCCTGTGGTCAGGAGGCTGGGTAAGGTTGATGATAATTGAAGGGTTCCCTGTGGTGGGGAGCTCAGGTTAGGTTGATAATGATTTAAGGGTTCCCTGTGGTTGGGAGGTCAGGTAAGGTTGATAATGATTGATGGGTTCCCAGTAGTGGAGGGTGGGAAAAGTTGATGATGATATAGGGGTTCCCTGTGGTCGGGAGGTTGGGAAAGGTAGATGATGATTGAAGGGTTCCCTGTGGTGGAGGTTGGGTAAGGTTGATGATGATATAGGGGTTTCCTGTGGTTGAGAAGTTGGTAAGGTTTATGATAATTAAAGGGTTCCCTGTGGTCGGAGGTTGGGTAAAGTTGATGATAATTGAAGGATTCCCTATAGTGGAGGTTGGGTAAGGTTGATGATGATTTAGCGGCTCCCTGTGGTGGAGAGATTGGGTAAGGTTGATTATGATTTAGGGGTTCCCTGTGGTCGGGAGGCTGGGTAAGGTTTATGATAATTGAAGGTTTCCCTGTATAGGAGGTTGGGTAAAGTTGATGATAATTGAAGAGTTCCCTGTAGTCGGGAAGGTTGTGTAAGGTTGATGATAATTGAAGGGTTCCCTGTGTTCAGGAGGTTGGGTAAGGTTGATGATTTAAGGGTTCCTAGTGGTGGAGGTTGGGTAAGGTTGATGATAATTGAAGGGTTCCCTGTGTTCAGGAGGTTGGGTAAGGTTGATGATTTAAGGGTTCCTAGTGGTGGAGGTTGGGTAAGGTTGATGATAATTTAAGGGTTCCCTGTGGTCGGGAGGTTGGGTAAGGTTGATGATTTAAGGGTTCCTAGTGGTGGAGGTTGGGTAAGGTTGATGATTCCCTGAAGGGTTCCCTGTGGTCGGGAGGTTGGGTAAGGTTGATGATAATTGAAGGGTTCCCTGTGGTCGGGAGGTTGGGTAAGGTTGATGATAATTGAAGGGTTCCCTGTGTTCAGGAGGTTGGGTAAGGTTGATGATTTAAGGGTTCCTAGTGGTGGAGGTTGGGTAATGATTTAAGGGTTCCTAGTGGTGGAGGTTGGGTAAGGTTGATGATAATTGAAGGGTTCCCTGTGGTCGGGAGGTTGGGTAAGGTTGATGATAATTGAAGGGTTCCCTGTGGTTGGGAGGTTGGGTAAGGTTGATGATAATTGAAGGGTTCCCTGTGTTCAGGAGGTTGGGTAAGGTTGATGATTTAAGGGTTCCTAGTGGTGGAGGTTGGGTAAGGTTGATGATAATTGAAGGGTTCCCTGTGGTTGGGAGGTTGGGTAAGGTGGATAATGATTTATGGGATCCGTGTGGTGGAGTTTGGGTAAGGTTGATGATGATTTAGGGGATCCGTGTGGTCAGGAGGTCAGTAAGGTCAATCCATACACAAGGAGATCTGGTGGGATCTTGCAATACAGAACCTCTTCTGAATGATAGACAGATATCCATCAGCTGCCAGTAACAGTAAAATACAAATATGGGGCAATCTGCTGCCAGGTAAAAGGATGGTCAGGATGAGGCTGTGAAAGGTTGTGGTATTTGGAATGTGCGCTACTATGAAGGTTCCGCCATCACACTATCTGTACCAGATCATGTCTCAATAAATAGGACCACATGGAGAAGGCGGGAAATATGTGGTCTTCCTTTGCACAGGTGTCCGATAACTAGACTTACTAAGCACGAGATCTAAGCTTTCTTTTACCCCACTTTTTCAGTTCTGGGTGAAATAGGGAAGATATTTACCCCCTACTACATCCTCACTGCTGTATGAGGCCCTGGCAGAGGGATCTTACAGAATTCTGGGTCAGAGATGGAATAAGGCCAAATTGGGCCCTATGGATGGTAACGGCTTTGGCCCCCGAATCCATTTGACTTAGATGGTTAAAAATTGCAACAGTCCCTGAGAAGACACCCATGTACATTTTTTGTGTTGGCCCCATCAGACTATCTGTAATACATCAGGTAATGTTGCTTTGCCCCCCTGGTATCGGGCGCTAGGTTCCTCCCCTGGTATCGGGGCGCTAGGTTCCTCCCCTGGTATCGGGGCGCTAGGTTCCTCCCCTGGTATCGGGGCGCTAGGTTCCTCCCCTGGTATCGGGCACTAGGTTCCTCCCCTGGTATCGGGGCGCTAGGTTCCTCCCCTGGTATCGGGGCGCTAGGTTCCTCCCCTGGTATCGGGGCGCTAGGTTCCTCCCCTGGTATCGGGGTGCTAGGTTCCTCCCCTGGTATCGGGTTGCTAAGTATCTCCCCTGGTATCGGGGCGCTAGGTTCCTCCCCTGGTATCAGGTTGCTAGGTATCTCCCCTGGTATCGGGGCGCTAGGTTCCTCCTCTGGTATCGGGGCGCTAGGTTCCTCCCCTGGTATCGGGATGCTAGGTTCCTCCCCTGGTATCGGGGCGCTAGTCGGGGTGCTAGGTTCCTCCCCTGGTATCGGGATGCTAGGTTCCTCCCCTGGTATCGGGGCGCTAGGTTCCTCCCCTGGTATCGGGGCGCTAGGTTCCTCCCCTGGTTGCATTGTGGATGATCTGCAGTCAGGATGACAGTCGGGAGATGTGGAACTTCTTGGTGTTCAGCTTTAAAAAATCCTATGGAGCATCAGCTAGGGGCAGTGACACCATAACACTGGGCCCTAATAGTGGGGATATGAGGGGGAGGGGGGGGAGTTCAGCCTACACAGCAGCTACCAGGTGGTCCCATGATGCCCACGGGTGGGTAAGGTGACAATTAATGATAAAGACCTGGCCGGGGATCACACCCCTTAAGGTGACATCTCTGCATTACTCATGGTTGGAGTCCCACTTTTCCAGTCCTGGAGATGCCATGAAAAGGCAGGTAGGTTGAGGGGCCGTATGTATAGCTGATAGAAGACGCTGAGCTCTGCGCCCGGCCTACCGGTGGCTTTGTTTGATGAAGGTTGTATGGCAGACGCAGTAAGAGATTCGGGAACAATTCCATCCTTGTACTCCTCACCTCCCACAAGAACACACCGTGTACGGCCATTAATGGATCGAGTAAATTGGACTTGTTAATGGAATTGCACTATTGCAATTTTCTTGTAAATTGAGCTTTTACAGTGGTGACAGCTTCTATCTGCTAATATAGCAATATTTCCTCACATATGCCGCCATTCCCATAATGGATCGTGCGCCTTGCTCTGCGTTCTCCAACCAAAACAACATCTCACGAATCCTTCCTAACAAATCGCAGACACTGAGCAGTCAATGGACTTTATCAGGTGAAATCAGTATATAAATACTTCCCCCCCCCCCCATATACAGATCGCCCCCG
>NW_027507784.1:350385436-350480436 GCF_037356315.1 Lithobates pipiens | reverse complement strand
GATATATATAGGGAGTAGTAGTGGTGAGGTGGATATAATAGGGGGTGGTAGTGATGGGGTGGATATATATATATATATATATATATATATATATATATATTATATAATATATATATATATATATATATATATATATATATATATATATATATATAATATATATATATATATAGGGGGTAGTAGTGATGGGTGGATATATATAGGGGTAGTAGTGATGGGGTGGATATATATAGGGGGTAGTAGTAATGAGTGGATATATATAGGGGGTAGTAGTGATGGGTGAATATATATAGGGGTAGTAGTGATGAGGTGGATATAGGGTAGTAGTGAGGTGGGATATATATAGGGGTAGTATTGATAGGGTGGATATATATAGGGGGTAGTAGTGATGGGGGATATATTAGGGGGTAGTAGTGATGGGGTTGATATATATAGGGGGTAGTAGTGATGAGGTGGATATAGGGGTAGTAGTGATGGGTGGATATATATAGGGGGTAGTAGTGATGGGGGATATATATAGGGAGTAGTAGTGATGGGGGATATATATATATATATATATATATATATATATATATATATATATATATATATATATATATATATAGGGGTAGTAGTAATGGGTGTATATATATATAGGGTGTAGTAGGTAGTGATGGGTGGATATATAGGGGGTAGTAGTGATGGGGTGGAGATATATATAGGGGGTAGTAGTGATGGGTGTGTATATATATATAATATATATATATATATATATATATATATATAGGGTGTAGTAGTGATGGGTGGATATATATAGGGGGTAGTAGTGATGGATGGATATATATAGGGGGTAGTAGTGATGAGGTGGATATATATATAGGGTGTAGTAGTTATGGGTGGATATATATATGGGGGTAGTAGTGATGGGTGGATATATATAGGGTGTAGTAGTGATGGGTGGATATATATAGGGGGTAGTAGTGATGGGGGATTATATATAGGGGGTAGTAGTGATGAGGTGGATATATATAGGGTGTAGTAGTGATGGGGGATATATATATAGGGGGTAGTAGTGATGGGTGGATATATATAGGGGGTAGTAGTGAGGAGGTGGATATATATAGGGGGTAGTAGTGATGAGGTGTGTATATATAGGGGTAGTAGTGAGGAGGTGGATATATATAGGGTGTAGTAGTGACGGGGTGGATATATATATAGGGGGTGGCAGTGACGGGGTGGATATATATAGGGTGTAGTAGTGATGGGTGGATATATATAGGGGTAGTAGTGATGGGGTTATATATATAGGGGGTAGTAGTGATCAGGTGGATATATATAGGGTGTAGTGGTTATGGGTGGATATATATATAGGGGTAGTAATGATGGGGTGTATATATATATATAAGGGGTAGTAGTGATAGGTGGATATATATAGGGGGTAGTAGTGATGGGGGATATATATAGGGGGTAGTAGTGATGGGGATATATATATAGGGGGAAGTAGTAATGGGGTGTATATATATAGGGGTAGTAGTGATGGGGTGTATATATATAGGGGGGTAATAGTGATGGGTGGATATATATAGGGGGTAGTAGTGATGGGGGAATATATATAGGGGTAGTAGTGATGGGGGGATATATATATGGGGTAGGAGTGATGGGGGATATATATAGGGGGTAGTAGTGATGGGTGGATATATATTCTTGTAGTAGTGATGGGGTGTATATATATATATATATAGAGGGTAGTAGTGATGGGGTGTATATATATAGGGGATAGTAGTGATGGGGTGTATATATATATATATATATATATATATATATATATATAGGGGGTAGTAGTGATGGGGTATATATATATATATATATATATATATATATATATATATATATATATATATATATATATATATATATATATATATAGGGGGTAGTAGTGATGGGGTGTATATATATAGGGGGTAGTAGTGATGGGGTGGATATATATAGGAGTAGTAGTGATGGGGTGTGTGTATGTATATATATATATTTATATATATATATATATATATATATATATATATATATATATATATATGGGGTAGTAGTGATGGGGTGTATATATATATAGGGGGTAGTAGTGATGGGGTGTATATATATAGGGGGTAGTAGTGATGGGGTGTATATATATAGGGGGTAGTAGTGATGGCGGGATGGGAGGGGCTGATGGTTTTTGGAGTTCTCAGTGAAATAAGAAGGTTTATAGATTTTCTCGGAGTAACAGATAAAAAATCTGCTTCTACAGTGAGTGCTGAGCCGGCAGAATGCCCAATATTCCCAGAGAATGAATAGATTTCCTCCAACACCGACCGCGTACAGACCGGACATTGTACACGCCGCGTACAGACCGGACATGGTACACGCAGCGTACAGACCGGACATTGTACACACAGCGTACAGACCGGACATGGTACACGCCGCGTACAGACCGGACATGGTACACTCCGCGTACAGACCGGACATTGTACACACCGCGTACAGACCGGACATTGTACACACCGCGTACAGACCGGACATGGTACACACAGCGTACAGACCGGACATGGTACACACCGCATACAGACCGGACATTGTACACACCGCGTACAGACCGGACATTGTACACACCGCGTACAGACCGGACATGGTACACACAGCGTACAGACCGGACATTGTACACACCGCGTACAGACCGGACATGGTACACACAGCGTACAGACCGGACATGGTACACACAGCGTACAGACCGGACATGGTACACACAGCGTACAGACCGGACATGGTACACACCGCATACAGACTGGACATTGTACACACCGCGTACAGACCGGACATTGTACACACCGCGTACAGACCGGACATGGTACACACAGCGTACAGACCGGACATTGTACACACCGCGTACAGACCGGACATTGTACACACCGCGTACAGACCGGACATGGTACACACAGCGTACAGACCGGACATTGTACACACCGCGTACAGACCGGACATGTTACACACAGCGTACAGACCGGACATGGTACACACAGCGTACAGACCGGACATGGTACACACCGCATACAGACTGGACATTGTACACACCGCGTACAGACCGGACATTGTACACACCGCGTACAGACCGGACATGGTACACACAGCGTACAGACCGGACATTGTACACACCGCGTACAGACCGGACATGGTACACACAGCTTACAGACCGGACATGGTACACACCGCGTACAGACCGGACATGGTACACATCGGGGCTCAGGATGAGAAGAGTCTTGGCGGTGGGATTCTTCTCGCTTTCCCTCCATGTTTGTAGAATTTCCTTCTGATGAATATTTCATACGGAGATAATCATTCCTCTTCTCCATATAGAGGATGATGATGGAGAACGAATGAAGCCCATGGGGGGGGGATGGATGGGGCAATTAGTAGAAGGTAAGCTCTTGGGCACACTCAGGCCTTCTCTCATCTTTCTTTATTAGGATTCCGACATTCCAGATTTATCATCATCCCAACCCAGGAAGTCCGACGACTAGCAGTGGTCATCATTTCCCAATATGGCCTCCGGCTTCCTTCCTCCTCTCCCCTCCTGGTGGGTCTACAGGATGGATCTATAGAGGGAACAATGGGGCCCCATCAACCCCGCACCCACAGATCTGCCCCAGTTTGAGGGGGAGGAGCCATTGCTCTCCAATTAAATATTTGATCTTCTTCCAACCCGGAGCTCCCCAGACCATTCCATTCGAGGGCCACAGTGTAGATTTTACAAATATTTGCAGCAAAAATAAGAAAACACTTTTATAAATTAGTGGAAAAAATTAAAACAAGCAAATAAACAAACGGTGGGAGAAGGAGCAGGTCTGCACAGAGGGTAGGAAATGCATCAGGTCTGAATGGAGGGTGGGAGGTGGAGCACGTCTGGATGAAAGGTGGAAGGTAGAGTAGGTCTTGAAGGAGGGTTGAAAGAGTAGCAGGTCTGGATAGAGGGAAGGAGGTGGAGCAGGTCTGAATGGAGGGTTTGAGGAGGCACAGGTCTGGACAGAGAATTGGATGAGGAGTGGGTCTGGATGGAGGGTGGGAGGAAGAACAAGACTGGGTTGAGGGTTGAAGGCAGAGCAGGTCTGGATGGAGGGTGGAAGGTAGAGTAGGTCTGGATTGAGGGCAGGAGCTGGAGAAAGTCTGAATGGAGGGTGGAAGGTAGAGTAGATCTGGACGGAGGTTTGGAAGAGGAGCAGGTCTGAATGGAGGGTGAGAGATGGAGCAGGTCTGAATGGGGGGTTTGGAGGAGAAGCAGGTCTGGACGGAGGGTTGGAAGAGGAATGGGTCTGGATGGAGGGTTGGAAGAGGAGCAGGTCTGGATGGAAGGTGGGAGGTGGAGCAGGTCTGCATGGAAGGTAGGAGGTGGAGCAGGTCTGAACAGAGGGTGGGAAGAGGAGCAGATCTGGATGGTAGGTTGGAAGAGGAGCAGGTCTGGATGGAAGGTGGGAGGTGGAGCAGGTCTGCATGGAAGGTAGGAGGTGGAGCAGGTCTGAACAGAGGGTGGTAAGAGGAGCAGATCTGGATGGTAGGTTGGAAGAGGAGCAGGTCTGGATGAAAGGCAGGAGGCAAAGCAGGTCTGGACAAAGGGAAGGTGGGAGGTGGAGCAGGTCTGGACAGAGGGGATGTGGAGCAGGTATGGATGGAGGGGAGGAGGTTGAGCAGGTCTTTACAGAGGGTGGGAGGAGGAGCAGGTCTGCACAAAGGATGGGAGAAGGAGCAGGTCTGCACAGAGGGTGGGAGATGCAGCAGGTCTGGATGAAGGGTGGGAGGTGGAGCAGGTCTGGATGAAAGGTAGAAGGTCGAATAGGTCTGGAAGGAGGGTTGGATGCAGAGCAGGTCTGGATAGAGGGTTGGAAGAGGAACAGGTCTGGATTGAGGATGGGAAGAGGAGCAGTTCTGGAAGGAGGGTGAAAGGTAGAGAAGGTCTAGATGGAGGGTTGGAGGAGGAGCAGGTCTGGATGAAGGCTGGGAAGTGGAGCAGGTCTGAATGATGGGTAGGAGGCGGAGCAGGTCTGGATGGAGCGAGTAGAGTGGGTCTAGACAGAGGGGGGGGGGAGCTGGAACAGGTCTGGATGGAGGGTGGAAGGTAGTGTAGGTCTTGGCAGAGAGTTGGAAGAGAAGCAGGTGTGGATGGAGGGCAGGAGGTGGAGCAGGTGTGGATGGAGGGCAGGAGGTGGAGCAGGGGTGGATGGAGGGTGGAAGGTAGAGTAGGTCTGGATGAAGGAGCAGGTCTTTACGGAGGGTGGAAGGAGAAGCAGGTCTGGATGGAGGGTGGAAGGTAGAGTAGGTCTGGTTGGAGGGTTGGAGGGAGGAGCAGGTCTTTAAGGAGGGTGGGAGGCTTAGCAGGTCTGGATGGAGGGTAGAAAGTAGAGTAGGTCTTTATGGAGGGAGGAGGAGTAGGTCTAGATGGAGGGAGGGAGGAGGAGCAGGTCTGGATGGAGGTTAGAAGGTAGAGTAGGTCTTTACGGAGGGAGGAGGAGCAGGTCTGGATGGAGGGTGGAAGGTAGAGTAGGTCTTTACGGAGGGAGAGAGGGAGGAGGAGGAGCAGGTCTATATGGAAGGTAAGAGGTGGAGCAGGTCTGAATGGAGAGTGAGAGGAGGAGCAGGTCTTTACGAAGGGTGGGAGGTGGAGCAGGTCTAGATGGAGGGGGAGGGGCAGGTGGAGCAGGTCTAGATGGAGGGGGGGGGGGGAGGTGGGAGCAGGTCTAGATGGAACGTAGGAGGAGGAGCAGGTCTGGATGGAGAGTAGAAGGTAGAGTAGGTCTTTATGGAGGGGGAGAGGGAGGTGGAGCAGGTCTAGATGGAGGGGGAGGTGGAGCAGGTCTAGATGGAGGGGGAGGGGGAGGTGGAGCAGGTCTAGATGGAGGGGGAGGGGGGAGGTGGAGCAGGTCTAGATGGAAAGTAGGAGGAGGAGCAGGTCTGGATGGAGGGGGGAGGTGGAGCAGGTCTAGATGGAGGGGGGAGGTGGAGTAGGTTTAGATGGAAAGTAGGAGGAGGAGCAGGTCTGGATGGAGAGTAGAAGGTAGAGTAGGTCTTTATGGAGGGGGAGGTGGAGCAGGTCTTTACAAAGGGTGGGAGGTGGAGCAGGTCTGGATGGAGGGGGAGGGGGGGGAGGTGGAGCGGGCTCAGATGGAGGGGGGAGGTGGCGCAGGTCTAGATGGAGGGGGGGAGGTGGAGCAGGTCTAGATGGAGGGGGGGAGGTGGAGCAGGTCTAGATGGAGGGGGAGGGGGGGAGCAGGTCTAGATGGAGGGGGAGGGGGGGAGCAGGTCTAGATGGAGGGGGAGGGGGGGAGGTGGAGCGGGTCTAGATGGAGGGGGAGGGAGGGAGCAGGTCTAGATGGAGGGGGAGGGGGGGAGCAGGTCTAGATGGAGGGGGAGGGGGGGAGCAGGTCTAGATGGAGGGGGAGGGGGGAGGTGGAGCGGGTCTAGATGGAGGGGGGGGAGGTGGAGCAGGTCTAGATGGAGGGGGGAGGTGGAGCAGGTAAGGACAGAGGGGGAGGTGGAG
Organism: Lithobates pipiens; assembly: GCF_037356315.1. Taxonomy (NCBI): domain Eukaryota; kingdom Metazoa; phylum Chordata; class Amphibia; order Anura; family Ranidae; genus Lithobates; species Lithobates pipiens. Next base: position 350,473,898 of record NW_027507784.1, on the reverse strand, counting down.
CAGGTAAGGACAGAGGGGGGAGGTGGAGCAGGTCTAGATGGAGGGGGGGGGTGGAGCAGGTCTAGATGGAGGGGGGGGAGGTGGAGCAGGTCTAGATGGAGGGGGGGGGAGGTGGAGCAGGTCTAGATGGAGGGGGGAGGTGGAGCAGGTCTAGATGGAGGGGGGGAGGTGGAGCAGGTCTAGATGGAGGGGGGGGAGGTGGAGCAGGTGTCTAGATGGCGGGGGGGTGGAGCAGGTCTAGATGGAGGGGGAGGGGGGGAGGTGGAGCAGGTCTAGATGGAGGGGGAGGGGGGGGTGGAGCAGGTCTAGATGGAGGGGGGGAGGTGGAGCAGGTCTAGATGGAGGGGGGGGAGGTGGAGCAGGTCTAGATGGAGGGGGGGGTGGAGCAGGTGTCTAGATGGCGGGGGGGTGGAGCAGGTCTAGATGGAGGGGGAGGGGGGAGGTGGAGCAGGTCTAGATGGAGGGGGAGGGGGGGAGGTGGAGCTGGTCTAGATGGAGGGGGGAGGTGGAGCAGGTCTAGATGGGGGGGAGGTGGAGCAGGTCTAGATGGAGGGGGGAGGTGGAGCAGGTCTAGATGGAGGGGGGGGGAGGTGGAGCAGGTCTAGATGGAGGGGGGGGGTGGAGCAGGTATGGACAGAGGGGGGAGGGCAGCTGGCCCACTTGCAGCATGGAAAGGCGCGACATAAATCTGGGAAGGTTGCCGTGGGCCGGGTCCTTGTATCGGGTTGGATGTGGCCCTTAGGACAAAGTTTGGACACCCCCGTTCTCATTCATTCAGACAATTCCTCGTTTCCTGTCCGGTGATAATGCAATGCTTCAGTCAGGTGAGGGGTTTCTCTTTCATGGGGTGAGGGTGGGATTTGCCTTCTGGTTGTTGATGGCGTGGCGCCCGGCGTGGCTCCTGGTAATCTCTGACTTGCCGTATTACGGCTCTGATAGCGGAATGTCGTGATCTCATTTTCGGTCTTTTCTTACCTGCAGACTACAGATGGACGGGCGCTGTGAGGTCAGCGCAGTGTGAAATGGCACAGATTGGCGCTGTAGCATTTCGCGGTTGGCGTAGACAGAACTCCGGCATCCCTGCTGGCTCCGTCACCGCTCAGTCAAAGAAAATTACCATTCCATTATTGAACAGCGAAGTGTGAATAAACACTCGGAATTCTCCCGCCCCTCCCCCGAGTTCTGGGCTAAAGGTTCTGAAAATTGAAAATGATGAGATCAATGCGCTGAAGAGCCCCTCCCCCTCCATACATGTCACCATAGGGACTCCGGGGGGGGGGGGGGGGGGGGGACAGGTTGTCCTATGTGACAAGCAATATTATTGTCTTTTGGGGGGTCCTGAGGACTGGCAGAGTCCCCCCTCCCCTATTGATTGGGCGGGACACACACTGGTCATTGGATTAACAAGTGGGGTGCAGAGAGGTGACCCTTCTCCGGCGGAGCTCATAAGCTTCAATCCTATGAACCTCCATCTTCATACCAAGACATGAACCCTCCCAGACCATGACACCCCAATACTGGATGTGACCCATCACCCCCCCAGACCATGGGCACCCCTCTGTATACACCCCAATACTGGATGTGACCCATCACCCCCCCAGACCATGACACCCCTCTGTATACACCCCTATACTGAATGTGACCCATCACCCCCCCCCAAACCATGACACCCCAATACTGAATGTGACCCATCACCCCCCAGACCATGGGCACCCCTCTGTATACACCCCAATACTGAATGTGACCCATCACCCCCCCAGACCATGACACCCCTCTGTATACACCCCTATACTGAATGTGACCCATCACCCCCCCCAAACCATGACACCCCAATACTGGATGTGACCCATCACCCCCCCAGACCATGACACCCCTCTGTATACACCCCAATACTGGATGTGACCCATCACCCCCCCAGACCATGACACCCCTCTGTATACACCCCTATACTGAATGTGACCCATCACCCCCCCAGACCATGACACCCCTCTGTATACACCCCTATACTGAATGTGACCCATCACCCCCCCAGACCATGACACCCCTCTGTATACACCCCAATATTGAATGTGACCCATCACCCCCCAGACCATGGCAGCCCTCTGTATACACCCCTATACTGAATGTGACCCATCACCCCCCCCCCCAAACCATGACACCCCAATACTGAATGTGACCCATCACCCCCCAGACCATGGGCACCCCTCTGTATACACCCCAATACTGAATGTGACCCATCACCCCCCAGACCATGACACCCCTCTGTATACACCCCAATACTGAATGTGACCCATCACCCCCCAGACCATGGGCACCCCTCTGTATACACCCCTATACTGAATGTGACCCATCACCCCCCCAGACCATGACACCCCTCTGTATACACCCCAATACTGAATGTGACCCATAACCCCCCCAGACCATGACACCCCTCTGTATACACCCCAATATTGAATGTGACCCATCACCCCTCCAGACCATGACACCCCTCTGTATACACCCCAATATTGAATGTGACCCATCACCCCTCCAGACCATGACACCCCTCTGTATACACCCCAATACTGAATGTGACCCATCACCCCCCCAGACCATGACACCCCTCTGTATACACCCCAATACTGAATGTGACCCATCACCCCCCAGACCATGGGCACCCCTCTGTATACACCCCAATATTGAATGTGACCCATCACCCCTCCAGACCATGACACCCCTCTGTATACACCCCAATACTGAATTTGATCCATAACCCCCCAGACCATGACACCCCTCTGTATACACCCCAATACTGAATGTGACCCATAACCCCCCCAGACCATGACACCCCTCTGTATACACCCCAATACTGAATGTGACCCATAACCCCTCCAGACCATGACACCCCTCTGTATACACCCCAATACTGGATGTGATCCATCACCCCCCCCAAACCATGACACCCCTCTGTATACACCCCAATACTGAATGTGACCCATAACCCCTCCAGACCATGACACCCCTCTGTATACACCCCAATATTGAATGTGACCCATAACCCCCCCAGACCATTACACCCCTCTGTATACACCCCAATACTGAATGTGACCTATCACCCCCCCAGACCATGACACCCCTCTGTATACACCCCAATACTGAATGTGACCCATCACCCCCCCCCCAGACCATGACACGCCTCTTTATACACCCCTATACTGAATGTGACCTATCACCCCCCCCAGACCATGACACCCCTCTGTATACATCCCAATACTGAATGTGACCCATCACCCCCCCAGACCATGACACCCCTCTGTATACACCCCAATACTGAATGTGACCCATCACCCCCCCAGACCATGACACCCCTCTGTATACACCCCAATACTGAATGTGACCCATCACCCCCCCAGACCACGGCACCCCTCTGTATACACCCCAATACTGAATGTGACCCATCACCCCCCCAGACCATGGGCACCCCTCTGTATACACCCCAATACTGAATGTGACCCATCACCCCCCCAGACCACGGCACCCCTCTGTATACACCCCAATACTGAATGTGACCCATAACCCCCCCAGACCATGACACCCCTCTGTATACACCCCAATACTGAATGTGACCTATCACCCCCCCAGACCATGACACCCCTCTGTATACACCCCAATACTGAATGTGACCCATCACCCCCCCCCAGACCATGACACGCCTCTTTATACACCCCTATACTGAATGTGACCTATCACCCCCCCCCAGACCATGACACCCCTCTGTATACATCCCAATACTGAATGTGACCCATCACCCCCCCAGACCATGACACCCCTCTGTATACACCCCAATACTGAATGTGACCCATCACCCCCCCAGACCATGACACCCCTCTGTATACACCCCAATACTGAATGTGACCCATCACCCCCCCAGACCACGGCACCCCTCTGTATACACCCCAATACTGAATGTGACCCATCACCCCCCCAGACCATGGGCACCCCTCTGTATACACCCCAATACTGAATGTGACCCATCACCCCCCAGACCATGACACCCCTCTGTATACACCCCAATACTGAATGTGACCCATCACCCCCCCAGACCATGACACCCCTCTGTATACACCCCAATACTGAATGTGACCCATCACCCCCCCAGACCATGACACCCCTCTGTATACACCCCTATAGGTAATAAGGATAGAATTAAAGGGGAACTCTCCCTTTCCCGATGAAACTACCCTGAGGGAAGTTATAGATGAGGTTTCTGGCACTGGAAGGGTTAAAGCTTGGACCAGTTCATTTTAATTAACGTCATGCGGCAGCCGAGTGGTCGCGGCAGAAATCAATGAGCGCCGATCGACGCAGAGAGAATTCAACGCTCGTCATTCAGCCGGTGACAGTCATTCCTGAACATCTGATGGCGTATTTACTGTATTCAGAGCTTGTCCTCATCGCCGCCATTCCCGGGATTAAGTGATTTACTATCCGTGTTTACATTTATTTCCCACCTGGATACAAACTGATAAATCAAATGATAAAGTGCGCCGTAGCCGCCATGCAGATGATGGTGTGCAGGCGCAGCGTGCTGCGAGAGCGACGATTAATGACTGCAGAGAGTGTGCCGCTGGAAGGAACTCTCATATCAGAGCCTTGTAGAGGAGAAAAAAGTATAATTACTTCTCCGCCGCTCAGAGAGAGGAGGATGAAAAGGTACTAAAACCGTTTATAAACAACAGGCGACGACTTCATTCCATCGACACCCAAACAGTGCGCCAGGACCACCAATCCACCTCCAGGACCGCCAATCCATCGCCAATCCACCGCCAGGACCGCCAATCCACCGTCAGGACCGCCAATCCACCGTCAGGACCGCCAATCCACTGCCAGGACCGCCAATCCACCACCAATCCACCTCCAGGACCGCCAATCCACCACCAATCCACCGCCAGGACCGCCAATCCACCGCCAGGACCGCCAATCCACCTCCAGGACCACCAATCCACCGCCAGGACCACCAATCCATCGCCAATCCACCGCCAGGACCACCAATCCACCGCCAGGACCGCCAATCCACCCCCAGGACCGCCAATCCACCGCCAGGACCGCCAATCCACCGCCAATCCACCGCCAGGACCGCCAATCCACCGCCAGGACCACCAATCCACCGCCAGAACCTCCAATCCACCCCCAGGACTGCCAATCCACCCCCAGGACCGCCAATCCACCGCCAGGACCGCCAATCCACCGCCAGGACCGCCAATCCACCGTCAGGACCGCCAATCCACCGTCAGGACCGCCAATCCACCTCCAGGACCGCCAATCCACCGCCAGGACCGCCAAACCACCGCCAGGACCGCCAATCCACCGCCAGGACCGCCAAACCACCGCCAGGACCGCCAAACCACCGCCAGGACCGCCAAACCACCTCCAGGACCGCCAAACCACCTCCAGGACCACCAATCCACCCCCAGGACCGCCAATCCACTGCCAATCCACCTCCAGGACCGCCAATCCACCGCCAGGACCACCAATCCACCACCAATCCACCGACAGGACCGCCAATCCACCGCCAGGACCGCCAATCCACCGCCAGGACCGCCAATCCACCGCCAGGACCGCCAATCCACCACCAATCCACCGCCAGGACCGCCAATCCACCGCCAGGACCACCAATCCACCTCCAGGACCGCCAATCCACCGCCAGGACCGCCAATCCATCACCAATCCACCGCCAGGACCGCCAATCCACCGCCAGGACCACCAATCCACCTCCAGGACCGCCAATCCACCGCCAGGACCGCCAATCCATCACCAATCCACCGACAGGACCGCCAATCCACTGCCAATCCACCGCCAGGACCAACAATCCACCGCCGGGACCGTCAATCCACCTCCAGGACCGCCAATCCACCGCCAGGACCGCCAATCCACCACCAATCCACCGCCAGGACTGCCAATCCACCGCCAGGACCACCAATCCACCTCCAGGACCACCAATCCACCTCCAGGACTGCCAATCCACCTCCAGGACCGCCAATCCACCTCCAGGACCGCCAATCCATCACCAATCCACCGCCAGGACCGCCAATCCACCGCCAGGACCAACAATCCACCGCCGGGACCGTCAATCCACCGCCAGGACCACCAATCCACCTCCAGGACCACCAATCCACCGCCAGGACCGCCAATCCACTGCCAGGACCGCCAATCCACCACCAATTCACCAATCCACTGCCATAATCACCAAGCCACCGCCAAGACCGCCAATCCACCGCCAGGACCGCCAATCCACCGCCAATCCTACCGCCAGGACTGCCAATCCTACCGCCAGGACCGCCAATCCACCTCCAGGACCGCCAATCCACCGCCAGGACCGCCAATCCACCACCAATCCACCGTCAGGACCACCAATCCACCTTCAGGACCGCCAATCCACCTCCAGGACCGCCAATCCATCACCAATCCACCGCCAGGACCGCCAATCCACCGCCAGGACCAACAATCCACCGCCGGGACCGTCAATCCACCGCCAGGACCACCAATCCACTGCCAATCCACCTCCAGGACCACCAATCCACCGCTAGGACCGCCAATCCACTGCCAGGACCGCCAATCCACCACCAATTCACCAATCCACTGCCATAATCACCAAGCCACCGCCAAGACCGCCAATCCACCGCCAGGACCGCCAATCCACCGCCAATCCTACCGCCAGGACTGCCAATCCTACCGCCAGGACCGCCAATCCACCTCCAGGACCGCCAATCCACCGCCAGGACCGCCAATCCACCACCAATCCACCGTCAGGACCACCAATCCACCTTCAGGACCGCCAATCCACCACCAATCCACCGCCAGGACCGCCAATCCACCGCCAGGACCGCCAATCCACCTCCAGGACCTCCAATCCACCACCAGGACCACCAATCCACCACCAGGACCACCAATCCACCGCCATGACCGCCAATCCACCGCCAATCCACTGCCAGGACCGCCAATCCACCACCAATTCACCAATCCACCGCCAGGATCACCAAGCCACCGCCAGGACCACCAATCCACTGCCAGGACTGCCAATCCACCTCCAGGACCGCCAATCCACCACCAATTCACCAATCCACCGCCAAGACCGCCAATCCACCACCAGGACCACCAATACACCGCCGGGACCACCAATACACCGCCAATCTACCTCCAGGACCGCCAATCCACTGTCAGGACCGCCAATCCACCACCAATTCACCAATCCACCGCCAGGACCACCAATCCACCGACAGGACCGCCAATCCACCGACAGGACCGCCAATCCACCGACAGGACCACCAATCCACCGCCAATCTACCTCCAGGACCGCCAATCCACTGCCAGGACCGCCAATCCACCACCAATTCACCAATCCAGCGCCAGGATCACCAAGCCACCGCCAGGACCACCAATCCACTGCCAGGACCGCCAATCCACCGCCAACAGCACAAATACCCCGACACCCAAACAGTGCACCAGGACCGCCAATCCACCGCCAGGACCACTAACCCACTGCCAGGACCACCAATAGCACAAATACTCCGACACCCAAACAGCGTGACTGGACCAATCCACCGACAATCCACTACCTGCACTGCCAATCCCACAGATACCCCACACTCAATCAGTGTGCCAGGACTGCCTGCACCGCTAATAACACAAATAACCTGACCCGCAATATCTGCAGCCATCTAGGTAGGCGTGTAGGTCGGGTGACCACATAATTTTGACTGTAAAGGTTGGCGTAATGGCCAGATGACCACATACTTTTGGCTGCACAGGTAGGTAGGTGTGATGATCAGATGACCACATACTTTATGCCATACAGGTAGGTGTGATGGTCATACAGGTAGGTAGGTGGGTGTGCTGGTCAGGTGACCACTTGCTTTTGGCCACACAGGTAGGTAGGTGTGATGGTCAGGTGACCACATTCGATGTACAGAGACCCGCATTGGCCGTAACGTCACCTGACAACATATTGATTCTTTTTCTTATTTTATAAGTGATAAAAGAAAGTCTGAAGTATGGGAATCCCGCAGGGGTAATAACGGGTTAAATCTGCGGGAGAAGAACGGCGCTTGGACTGCGGCGGTATAATACCCTGACGGCGGCGCGGTTATTAATGAGTCTGCCTGTTATGGGAGCCACCAATGGCGGTGGGAGATTTGGAGCGTTTGCAGTAAATATGAAGAATTCTCCGTGGCGGTTGGTTGAATTATTCATGGCGCGGATGTTTAGGAGAGTCTATAAATACTCGGGTGCCGGGCGGGCGCCTGTTTACCCGCGCCAGTTGGCGATATGTCAGTGTCCTTCCTCCAAATGGCGGCACATTAGCGCCATTAACATATGCATTAGGCGCTTCCAGCTGCTGTCCCAAGTTCCCAACGAGCGAATCGGATGGCACTAATGAGCCCGTTAATGAACTTCCTGCCGCGGAAATTGTCACTTGGAAACCAACATTAAAAGCAAATCTCTCACCCCGGCACGATGAAATGCTTCGGAGAGCCGCTGATTCCAGGCAGAATCCGCCGATCCCGTCCAGGTAGAACGATTCTTCCACTTAATTAGGAGATATATTCCTCGCCTGGCTTTTATCTCCTGCAGCCGCCATCCCGCGCACTTTAATTAGACGCCAACAAATGCAACGCTCATTCCAGGGGAAAAGGCGGATGGGGGAGGGGGACACCGTCACTGGCCAATCGTTACGTCACCCGTGAAGTCTTCTACGGAACCATCGCTGTCCCTCCGGGACCCACTTATGTCAGGCGCTGGGAATATTCACTCACCGGACACTTTATTAGGTACACCTGTACAATTTCTAACATTAAATTACTAATCAGCCAATCACACGGCAGCAACTCAATGCAATTAGGCATCTAGACGTGGTGAAGATGACTTGCTGCATCAGAATGGGGAAGAAAGGGGCTTAAACTGACTTTGAAGGTGGCAGACGGGCTGGTCTGAGAATTTCTGGGATTTTCACACACAACCATCTCTCAGGGTTACAGAGAAAATATCCAGTGAGCGGCAGTTGTGTGGAGGAAAATGCCTTGTTGAAGTCAGAGGAGAATGGGCAGACTGGTCCCAGATGATAGAAAGACAACAGGAGGGGATGGGGTATCACCGGTTCAGGCTGGTGGTGGGGGTGTAATGGTGTGGGGGATGGGGTATCAACGGTTCAGGCTGGTGGTGGGGGTGTTATGGTGTGGGGGATGGGGTATCAACGGTTCAGGCTGGTGGTGGGGGTGTTATGGTGTGGGGGATGGGGTATCACCAGTTCAGGCTGGTGGTGGGGGTGTAATGGTGTGGGGGATGGGATATCACCAGTTCAGGCTGGTGGTGGGGGTGTAATGGTGTGGGGGATGGGGTATCACCGGTTCAGGCTGGTGGTGGGGGTGTAATGGTGTGGGGGATGGGATATCCCCGGTTCAGGCTGGTGATGGGGGTGTAATGGTGCGGGGGATGGGGTATCACCGGTTCAGGCTGGTGGTGGGGGTGTAATGGTGTGGGGAATGGGGTATCACTGGTTCAGGCTGGCGGTGGAGGTGTAATGGTGCGGGGGATGGGGTATCACCGGTTCAGGCTGGTGGTGGTGGGGGTGTAATGGTGCGGGGGGATGGGGTATCACCAGTTCAGGCTGGTGGTGGGGGTGTAATGGTGTGGGGGATGGGGTATCACCGGTTCAGGCTGGCGGTGGAGGTGTAATGGTGCGGGGGATGGGGTATCACCGGTTCAGGCTGGTGGTGGTGGGGGTGTAATGGTGCGGGGGGATGGGGTATCACCAGTTCAGGCTGGTGGTGGGGGTGTAATGGTGCGGGGGATGGGGTATCACCGGTTCAGGCTGGTGGTGGGGGTGTAATGGTGCGGGGGATGGGGTATCACCGGTTCAGGCTGGTGGTGGTGGGGGTGTAATGGTGCGGGGGGATGGGGTATCACCAGTTCAGGCTGGTGGTGGGGGTGTAATGGTGTGGGGGATGGGGTATCAACGGTTCAGGCTGGTGGTGGAGGTGTAATGGTGTGGGGGATGGGATATCACCAGTTCAGGCTGGTGGTGGGGGTGTAATGGTGTGGGGGATGGGGTATCACCGGTTCAGGCTGGTGGTGGGGGTGTAATGGTGTGGGGGATGGGATATCACCAGTTCAGGCTGGTGGTGGGGGTGTAATGGTGTGGGGGATGGGGTATCACCGGTTCAGGCTGGTGGTGGGGGTGTAATGGTGTGGGGGATGGGATATCCCCGGTTCAGGCTGGTGATGGGGGTGTAATGGTGCGGGGGATGGGGTATCACCGGTTCAGGCTGGTGGTGGGGGTGTAATGGTGTGGGGAATGGGGTATCACTGGTTCAGGCTGGCGGTGGAGGTGTAATGGTGCGGGGGATGGGGTATCACCGGTTCAGGCTGGTGGTGGTGGGGGTGTAATGGTGCGGGGGGATGGGGTATCACCAGTTCAGGCTGGTGGTGGGGGTGTAATGGTGTGGGGGATGGGGTATCACCGGTTCAGGCTGGTGGTGGGGGTGTAATGGTGCGGGGGATGGGGTATCACCGGTTCAGGCTGGTGGTGGTGGGGGTGTAATGGTGCGGGGGGATGGGGTATCACCAGTTCAGGCTGGTGGTGGGGGTGTAATGGTGTGGGGGATGGGGTATCAACGGTTCAGGCTGGTGGTGGAGGTGTAATTGTGTGGGGGATGGGATATCACAGGTTCAGGCTGGTGGTGGGGGTGTAATGGTGTGGGGGATGGGATATCACCGGTTCAGGCTGGTGGTGGGGGTGTAATGGTGCGGGGGGATGGGGTATCACCGGTTCAGGCTGGTGGTGGGGGTGTAATGGTGTGGGGGATGGGGTATCAACGGTTCAGGCTGGTGGTGGGGGTTTAATGGTGTGGGGGATGGGATATCACAGGTTCAGGCTGGTGGTGGGGGTGTAATGGTGTGGGGGATGGGGTATCTCTGGTTCAGGCTGGTGGTGGGGGTGTAATGGTGTGGGGGATGGGATATCACCGGTTCAGGCTGGTGGTGGGGGTGTAATGGTGTGGGGGATGGGGTATCACCGGTTCAGGTTGGTGGTGGTGGTGTAATAGTGTGGGGGATGGGGTATCACTGGTTCAGGCTGGTGGTGGGGGTGTAATGGTGTGGGGGATGGGGTATCACCGGTTCAGGCTGGTGGTGGGGGTGTAATGGTGTGGGGGATGGGGTATCACTGGTTCAGGCTGGTGGTGGGGGTGTAATAGTGTGGGGGATGGGGTATCACTGGTTCAGGCTGGTGGTGGGGGTGTAATGGTGTGGGGGATGGGGTATCACCGGTTCAGACTGGAAGTCATTTTGGGATCCTTTTTATTTCCTGATATGTATTTCTATAGTTCCATCGCACTTCCCATAAGATTCGTTCAGTTTGGTCCCGCCCCCGAGGATCGTACAATCTAAGGCGGGACATACACTGACAGATCCTCCTGTATTCTGACAGTTCTCTGCCCGGCTCCTTCAATGAAGGGATGTGGGGGGAGGGGTCACAGGCAGGGCCGCTGATAGAAATCATGGGGCCCCGTACAGCTTACCTGACGGGGCCCCCTTCAGCTCCACCCTGGCCTCGCCCCTGGTCCCTCCTTCAGCCCTGCCCCTGGCCCCTCCTTCAGCCCCACCCTGCCCCTGGCCCCTCCCCAGACCCCACCTTGAAACAAATGCAGGTTTGTCTACAAGTGATAGGCATGGGTGGTCTGTAGCACATTATGGCATTGGTGGCACTGTCTCTGCAGGCAGCACATGCGTTATGGGCCATAATGCATGTGCTACTGGCAGATAGTGCCAGCCGTGAGACTAATGGCATAACGCATGTGCTACTTGCTGACAGCGCCACCCATGCCACCCATGCCATATTGTGCTGGAGACAGTGCCATTGGCAGCATGGGTGGCACTGTCTCTGCAGGCATCACATGCGTTATGACATTAGCGTCATGGGTGGCACTGTCTGCAGCACAATATGGCATTGGCGGCATGGGTGGCACTGTCTGCAGGGCCATAACGCATGTGCTACCTGCAGACAGTGCCGCCCATGCCACCAATGCCCCAAATAGTCCCTCCCCTGCCGCCACCTAGTCTGCGGATAGCTATCTGCACCAAAAAAAAAACGTAAAAATAACCGGGGGGTGGTGGGGGCTATTTGGTTGGTAGTTGATTCAGATGGACTCTGATCGGCCATGGCTGGAGGATTTTTTTTATATTAATTATTTATCTGCTCAGCTTGCTTGGGCCCCGCTGCTGACCGGGCCCGGTACAACAGGGCCAGTTGTACTGGCCTATCAGCGGCCCTGGTCACAGGGCCACACATTCACACACCGGGGGCCAATAATCCTCCCAGCATGCCTTTGGGGTGGGGGAGGAAGCTGGAGTAGTCGGAGGAAACCCGGCCCACGCAGATAGTGACCCGGTTGGGACCCGAGTGCTGCAAGGCAGACGTTCGACCACCCGGGAGCCACGGACTATAATCAGTTCATCGCTCTGCACAACGTTATCCCCATAAAATAACATCCATCTATCACACCCGCCTTCGATCGATGGACAATATATACGCAGCGAGGAGATTTCCTGGGAGATGATTTCAATGTTCACGCTCCAGAGTGCCGATCGGTAATGAAGAAAAGAAACAAATGTCTTTTCTATAGCCGAGCCCAGAAGCCGAATGTCCTTTCTCTTCACACCGAGAATTGCCGCTTGTCAATCAAGTTGTATCAACATCAACGGTGCGGTGCGGGGGCTGGGCGCTCAGTGCCGCTTCAGCCTTATTTTAATACATCAAGCCGTCACCGGCCAAACCACTTCAACCGATCGCCCCGAAGGGGAAAACAATCGATGGAGAAGAACTGACTCCAACCGACTTCAGCTGAGAACAAATGAAGTGCCGCCAGCATGGACTCTGAACTCTCCTATCCTCCCCTGTCCTCTCTGGGCCTCCCCATCCTCTCCTGTCCTCTTCTGACCCTCCTGAACTCTCTGGGCCCCCCTGTCCTCCACCTCCCCATCCTCTCCTGTCCTCTCTGGGCCCCCGTCCTCCACCTCCCTGACCTTTCTTGTCCTCCCCTGACCTTTCAGGACCTTATCCATCATCCCTTCACCTTTCCAGGCCTCCCCTGACCTTGTTGGGAGACCCCTGTCATCTCCAGGCCTCCCTTGTCCTCTCCAACCTCTCCTGTCCTCTCTTTACCTCATCCCCCCCCATCCTCTCTGGGCCTCACCTGTCCTCTCTTTACCTCCTCCTCCCCCCCGTCCTCTCTGGGCCTCCCCTGTCCTCTCTTTACCTCCTCCTCCCCCCCGTCCTCTCTGGGCCTCCCCTGTCCTCTCTTTACCTCATCCCCCCCCATCCTCTCTGGGCCGCACCTGTCCTCTCTTTACCTCCTCCTCCCCCCCGTCCTCTCTGGGCCTCCCCTGTCCTCTCTTTACCTCATCCCCCCCCATCCTCTCTGGGCCTCACCTGTCCTCTCTTTACCTCCTCCTCCCCCCCATCCTCTCTGGGCCTTCCCATCCTCTCCTGTCCTCTTCTGACCCCCCCAAACTCTCTCCGGGCCTCCCCTGTCCTCTCTGGGTCCCCTTGTCCTCCAACTCCCCTCCAAGCCTCCCCTGACCTTTCTAGGCCTCCCCTGACCTTTCCTGCCCCCCACTGACCTTTCCAGGCCTCCCCTGTCCTCCAATGTTCCCTCTGGGCCTCCCCTCTCCTCCACTGTCCTCTCTGAGCCTCCCCTGTCTTCCCCAGGCCTTCACTGTCCTCTCTGGGCCTCGCCTCTCCTCCCCTGTCCTCTCTTTACATCCTCCTCCACCCCCCCTGTCCTCTCTGGGCCTCACCTGTCCTCTCTTTACCTCCTCCCCCCCACCCTCTCTGGGCCTTCCCATCCTCTCCTGTCCTCTTCTAACCCCCCCAAACTCTCTCCGGGCCTCCCCTGTCCTCATTGGGTCTCCCTGTCCTCTCTGGGTCCCCTTGTCCTCCAACTCCCCTCCATGCCTCCCCTGACCTTTCCTGCCCCCACTGACCTTTCCAGGCCTCCCCTGTCCTCCCCTGACCTCCAATGTTCTCTCTGGGCCTCCACTGTCTTCCCCAAGCCTTCACTGTCCTCTCCGGGCCTCCCCTCTTCTCCCCTGTCCTCTCTGGGCCTCCCCTGTCTTCTTCTGTCCCAGCAAATTAGGAGGAAACATTATCTTAATTCAGGGGTTTGAAATGCGCCGGCTGTGGCTGGAGGCGCACTGCAGATATTTCATACAATGTGTTGGGAGTCAGAGAGATCTGCATTCTTCGGAGGCCCGGAGTAAATTGTCTTCCAGGGATTACATCCTCCAATGAACACACACATGAGACAAAACACAACCAAACGCTTATTAATGAAATCTTCAGAGGAAGCCGTCTAATATAGGAAGCGCTTCCCATGCAGGAGCCGCCGGTGAGGACGGGTTCTCTGTTCTGACACACCTGGTTATAGGTAGAAAGTCGCTCACACCGAGGCTGCCCTCCATAACACGGCACAGGAAGTAGGCCACTGCTGGGAGGTCACAAGAACACACTGAAGAAATGTTCAAACTCACACAACACACAAAACATGCAAATGCAGAGATTGAAGGATCTCATGATAGGTCGGCACTGACCTATAGGCTGACAGTAACGTTACCCACAATTAGTGCAACTAGAGTTTAAGTAACGGGCTATAATAACTCATGAAAATAAAGGTCCTCATGTGCACACTATGCATTCAGTCCAAATAGCGGATGGGTGAATGCGTTTCCTGACTAAGGGGTACCCCTGGAAGTAACGGAAAAGTACCTGGCACCTCATTGTCAGTGTTGGCCAGATTACATTGGGGCCCTTCTGTAGGTGGTGCATATGTAGCTGTCCCTTTAAGATTCTGCAGCAGATGGCTAGTGGGTTGCCAAACAAGGAGGGGTCTCTCCTGCATTACTGACAGGCTGAAGTCAGGTCCCACAAGGGTTGGCTGCAATCTTCTCTCTTTGTATGCCGACCAGCTCACTACTGGTGGCAGGGGAGGAGTCGGGGTGCAGGAGGAGTAATGGGGGTGTGTAAGGGGGAGGGGGATCACACAGCCAGCTGCACCCGGCTACAAATAAATATACAGATATCACAGCCCGCCCATTGAATGTGAAGAGATTCTGGAAGGATGGATGGAAAGATGGATGGATGGATGGAAGGAAGGAAGGAAGGAAGGATGGATGGAAGGATGCATGGAAGGATGGATGGATGGAATGAAGGATGGAAGGATGGATGGAAGGATGGATGGAAGGAAGGATGGATGGAAGGAAGGATGGATGGATGGAAGGATGGATGCATGGATGGAAGGATGGATGGAAGGATGGATGGATGGAAGGAAGGATGGAAGGATGGATGGATGGAAGGATGGATGGATGCATGGATGGAAGGATGGATGGATGGAAGGAAGGATGGATGGAAGGAAGGATGGATGGATGGATGGATGGATGGTCTGTGGCCCTCACCTTCTACACGATGACTTAGTGATTGCAGAGACAAGTAAATGGCACCCACACAGCTAAAATGACATTTCAATGAAGATCCAGAACTTCAGAAACCTCCTCTGAACCTCAACGAAGGCCACCAGATGGAGCCGACAACCAGCAAGACAGGAGATTGGCTGGAAGGAAAATGGCCGTCTGCCATATTGATACAAGTCCTGGCATGTGACATACGAGGGCCGATGTGCCCACTGCCGTGCCAGGGAAACGCTGAGACATGCGAAACGCCATCTGTGTCCTCAATTCTAGAAAAGCTGAGAAGAGGGAAATGAGACGAGATCCTCCCGAGGACTGAAAACTCCACATTACATCATCACAGTACATAGACGGGGCATATTGAGGGACAGACTCAGGAGAGGACATCGAGGGGGGCGAAGGAGGACAACGATCGATGAGATGGACGGGTCCTCTGAGCAGAAACAAGAAATGAGATCGACATTGTATGGAAAAATAAGGAATGTAGAAATGTGCCGCATTACAACTGACTGAAGAAAACTAGATCCATAGAAGAGTACGAGACGGGATCCATAGAAGAGTGCAAGACGGGATCCATAGAAGAGTGCAAGACGGGATCCATAGAAGAGTACAAGATGTCATCTATAGAAGAGTACAAGACGGGATCCAAGAAGAGTACAAGACGGGATCCATTGTAGAGTGCAAGATGGGATCCATGGAAGAGTGCAAGACAAGATCCATAGAAGAGTCACAAGAGTCACAAGATGTCATGTATAGAAGAGTACAAGACGGGATCCAAGAAGAGTGCAAGACAGGATCCATAGTAGAGTGCAAGACGGGATCCATAGTAGAGTGCAAGACGGGATCCATAGTAGAGTGCAAGACGGGATCCATAGTAGAGTGCAAGACGGGATCCATAGGAGAGTACAAGATGTCAGAGGGAGGATCCGGGGGAGGGCTCAGAGGATGAATTCAGAGCGTGAATCCAGAGGGAGGGTCCAGGGGTGTGTCTAGAGGGAGGGAGCAGAGGGAGGATCCAGAGGACGGGCCCTGGGGGAGAGTCTAAAGGGAAGATCCAGAGGAAGGGCCCAGAGGAAGGGCCCAGGGGGAGGGTCCAGAGTAAGGGCTCAGGGGGAGGGACCCATTGGGAGGGCCCAGGGGGAGAGACCCATGGGGGAGGGTCCAGAGGAAGGGCCCAGGGGGAGGGTCCAGAGGAAGGGCCAAGGGGGAAGGTCCCATGAGGAGGGTCCAGGGGGAGGATCCAGAGGAAGGGCCCAGGGGGAGGGACCCATGGGGAGGGCCCAGGGGGAGGGTCCAGAGGAAGGGCCCAGGGGGAGGGACCCATGGGGAGGGTCCAGAGGAAGAGCCCAGGGGGAGGGACCCATGGGGAGGGTCCAGAGGAAGGGCCCAGGGGGAGCTGATGGGTTTCTGAGTCTCTCCCCTACAACCTCTCATCGGGCGGCACTTACAGTGCTGTGATATTTAGTATTTGCCCCTTCCTGATTCTTTCTTTTTTTGCATATTTGTCACATTTGATTTCGATCATCAAACAAATATTACACAGAGAACCCGAGAAATAGAAAATTACGTTTTTAAATGGTGATTTTATTTATTAACGGGAAAAAAGCTCCAAACCTGCAGGGGCTCTCATCTTCACCTTCCTTCCTTCCGGGTTAATGGACTCCTTCTCTGTGACTGACCGGAGCCGTGAAGACGTCACGCATGCACGCGGGAGCCCCCGGTAACAATACAGGGGGGCCTTTCCTTCAGAGCACATGCACCAGTGATGTCACCGGCCTCTAAATATCTCCTAATTGGTGCATTAAGAGATATTTCCATTCCCTATAAGTAACCCTTATTATAGACTCACCTATAGGGAAGAGCAGGAGATGGGAGTTTACTTGCCACACCCCCAGGCCTGATTACTACCAGACCTGTTGAATCAAGAAATCACTGAAATAGAAACTGGCTGACAAAGTGAAGCTTAACTGGTTGCCGACTGCCGGCTGTCAAATGATGGCCAGGCGGTGCGGCTCTTGTGGCGGGAGGGAGTCATATGACGTCCTCCCATTTAAACAGGGAGTGTGCATGATCGTGCGCACGCATCCCTGTTCCTTCGGTGGTGGCGTGTCACGGAAACACTGCTCGCCACCGAGGGGAGTGAACAGCCATTGGGTATGGCTGTTTACCACGTGATCGGCTGTGATGAAGTCACAGACGATCACAGATGGTTCCACCCCCACTGTGCACGGTGCATGCGCGCGATCACGATGCGTGTGCACGTCGGTGGTGGCATGTTCCCGGGAAGACTGCTCATCACTGACGCTGGTAAACAGCTATTGGCCCCCCTAGTGTGCCCATAGAGTCCCCCTAGTGTGCCCATAGTGTACCCCTAGTGTGCCCATAGTGTACCCCTAGTGTGCCCATAGTGTCCCTCTAGTCTGCCCATAGATTCCCCCTAGTGTGCCCATAGTGTCCCTCTAGTGTGCCCATAGTGTTCATCTAGTGTGCCCATAGATTCCCCCTAGTGTGCCCATAGTGTCCCTCTAGTGTGCCCATAGTGTCCCCATAGTGTCCCTCTAGTGTGCCCATAGTGTTCCTCTAGTGTGCCCATAGTGTCCCTCTAGTGTGCCCATAGTGTTCATCTAGTGTGCCCATAGATTCCCCCTAGTGTGCCCATAGTGTCCCTCTAGTGTGCCCATAGTGTCCCCATAGTGTCCCTCTAGTGTGCCCATAGTGTTCCTCTAGTGTGCCCATAGTGTCCCTCTAGTGTGCCCATAGTGTCCCCATAGTGTCCCTCTAGTGTGCCCATAGTGTCCCTCTAGTGTGCCCATAGTGTTCATCTAGTGTGCCCATAGATTCCCCCTAGTGTGCCCATAGTGTCCCTCTAGTGCGCCCATAGTGTCCCCATAGTGTCCCTCTAGTGTGCCCATAGTGTCCCTCTAGTGTGCCCATAGTGTCCCTCTAGTGTGCCCATAGTGTTCATCTAGTGTGCCCATAGATTCCCCCTAGTGTGCCCATAGTGTCCCCCTAGTGTGCCCATAGTTTTCCTCTAGTGTGCCCATAGTGTTCCTCTAGTGTGCCCATAGTGTCCCCATAGTGTCCCTCTAGTGTGCCCATAGTGTCCCTCTAGTGTGCCCATAGTGTCCCTCTAGTGTGCCCATAGTGTCCCCCTAGTGTGCCTATAGTGTCCCTCTAGTGTCCCCCTAGTGTGCCCATAGTGTCCCTCTAGTGTGCCCATAGTGTCCCTCTAGTGTGCCCATAGTGTCCCTCTAGTGTGCCCATAGTGTCCCCCTAGTGTGCCTATAGTGTCCCTCTAGTGTCCCCCTAGTGTGCCCATAGTGTCCCTCTAGTGTGCCCATAGTGTTCCTCTAGTGTGCCCATAGTGTCCCTCTAATGTACCCATAGTGTGCTTCTAGTGTGCCCATAGTGTCCCCCTAGTGTGCCCATAGAGTCCCCCTAGTGTGCCCATAGTGTCCCCCTAGTGTGCCCATAGTGTCCCTCCAATGTACCCATAGTGTGCTTCTAGTGTGCCCATAGTGTCCCCCTAGTGTGCCCATAGTGTCCCCCTAGTGTGCCCATAGAGTCCCCCTAGTGTGCCCATAGTGTCCCCCTAGTGTGCCCATAGTGTCCCTCTAATGTACCCATAGTGTGCTTCTAGTGTGCCCATAGTGTCCCCCTAGTGTGCCCATAGAGTCCCCCTAGTGTGCCCATAGAGTCCCCCTAGTGTGCCCATAGTGTCCCTCTAATGTACCCATAGTGTGCCCATAGTGTACCCCTAGTGGCCTTGGACCCCTGTCCAGCTCTGGTGAAGAGCCTCTCCTCAGCTTCTCCTGTCCCCCATGTATGAAGAGAAGAGACAGAAGCTTTTCAGGAACACACCGAGTTTAATGACTTCTTCTCCAGCCAGGGAGGCCGAGGAGGAGAACGGAAGAAAAACTGCTGCTTGAAGCAGAAACTGGCAGGAAAACATCTTGACAATGTAACCATTTCACCGATTTCCACTCCGGCAAGTGGTCTTAACTGCTGCTTAGCATGCATAATTATTTGTGGAGGAACTGCATTCTATTAGATATAAATGCAGATGAGTAGAAGGAGTCATACAAATGAGGACACAGCACATTAAAAATGTAAATTAAGAATTAAATAGCAAAACAGTGGAGAAATGCCAACGTTTTATTGCCAACATGCAAATTGTTCAAGCAGCAGAGCTTCGTATTAAAGATGATTTCAGACGGTGAGCGAGAACCACTCAGAAACTAATTTAAAACCGATTGACAAAGTGTGGGGAGGAGGTTTTCTATGAAAGGAGTTCGATCTCCTCCAGAAATACCATCGACTTTTATTCCTCCAAACAAATCAGTTAGACGGCCAACTATGTATCCTGTCCCCAGCCATCCCCTCCCCCTCTCCTTCCAACATCCATGTGATGCCTTCTCCTTCCGATACCAGACGACAATCCCTCAGCTTTCTGCAGCTTCCAGCAAAGCAGGTCTTCAGGTCGCCCACCTAATGTCTGGGACACATGGCAGGACTGCCTAAGGGGCCAAGCATCCCCCCAAAGGCTGCCATCTTCTTTCAAGGAAAAGACCTGGAAGCTCTGTGTCTCAGAATATTTATACAGACTCCTAGCACCCATCTGGGCCACCCTCCCAGGGATTGGCCGGGGCTGTATCAATATTAATTCTGCCCATTTGCCTTGCTCTACACTTATGTTCCAGAACAACCCACATTTCTCTAGGAATGCTGAGAGACCAATCAAACCTGCAGCAGGTGAAACACTGAACAAGCTAAGATTATATATATATATATATATATATATATATATATATATATATATATATATATATATATATATTTTATTTATATACAGCCACACTGGATACAGTGAATTGACCAAATCCTATCACCTATCTAGGAGGGTGCTACATACAGGTTCAGTATTATGCTTTAATCCTGGATCAGCATAGATCATTATTATCAGTTCTAGGAAGAGAGACAATACGGCACCAGAGGAGAGGAGCCCACTGGGATGTGAAGAAGAGAGCGCTGTCTCCATATGTATCAGTTCTTACCCAGAGCTGGTCTGTGATTTCTAAGTTTTTTATTTAAATAATTCATGACATTTCCTCCTGACCAGATATGGTGCAGACAGTTCTTAGAGCAATACCAACCTGGCATCTTTATTTCTAGTTGTGTGGCGGGATCTCCCCTCCATCCATAGGCCTCTGGAGGTTCAGGTTGTGTGGCGGAATCTCCCCTCCATCCATAGTCCTCTGGAGGTTCTGGTTGTGTGGTGGGATCTCCCCTCCATTCATAGTCCCCTGGAAGTTCTGGTTGTGTGGCGGGATCTCCCCTCCATTCATAGTCCTCTGGAGGTTCTGGTTGTGTGGTGGGATCTCCCCTCCATCCATAGTCCTCTGGAGGTTCAGGTTGTGTGGCGGGATCTCCCCTCCATCCATAGTCCTCTGGAGGTTCAGGTTGTGTGGCGGGATCTCCCCTCCATCCATAGTCCTCTGGAGGTTCTGGTTGTGTGGTGGGATCTCCCCTCCATCCATAGTCCTCTGGAAGTTCTGGTTGTGTGGCGGGATCTCCCCTCCATTCATAGTCCTCTGGAGGTTCTGGTTGTGTGGTGGGATCTCCCCTCCATCCATAGTCCTCTGGAGGTTCAGGTTGTGTGGCGGGATCTCCCCTCCATCCATAGTCCTCTGGAGGTTCAGGTTGTGTGGCGGGATCTCCCCTCCATCCATAGTCCTCTGGAGGTTCTGGTTGTGTGGTGGGATCTCCCCTCCATCCATAGTCCTCTGGAGGTTCTGGTTGTGTGGCGGGATCTCCTCTCCATCCATAGTCCTCTGGAGGTTCAGGTTGTGTGGCGGGATCTCCCCTCCATCCATAGTCCCCTGGAAGTTCTGGTTGTGTGGCGGGATCTCCCCTCCATTCATAGTCCTCTGGAGGTTCTGGTTGTGTGGCGGGATCTCCCCTCCATCCATAGTCCTCTGGAGGTTCTGGTTGTGTGGCGGGATCTCCCCTCCATCCATAGTCCTCTGGAGGTTCCGGTTGTGTGGCGGGATCTCCCTTCCATCCATAGTCCTCTGGAAGTTCTGGTTGTGTGGCGGGATCTCCCCTCCATCCATAGTCCTCTGGAGGTTCAGGTTGTGTGGCGGGATCTCCCCTCCATTCATAGTCCTCTGGAGGTTCAGGTTGTGTGGCGGGATCTCCCTTCCATCCATAGTCCTCTGGAAGTTCTGGTTGTGTGGCGGGATCTCCCTTCCATCCATAGTCCTCTGGAAGTTCTGGTTGTGTGGCGGGATCTCCCCTCCATCCATAGTCCTCTGGAGGTTCAGGTTGTGTGGCGGGATCTCCCCTCCATCCATAGTCCCCTGGAAGTTCTGGTTGTGTGGCGGGATCTCCCCTCCATTCATAGTCCTCTGGAGGTTCTGGTTGTGTGGCGGGATCTCCCCTCCATCCATAGTCCTCTGGAGGTTCTGATTGTGTGGCGGGATCTCCCCTCCATCCATAGTCCTCTGGAGGTTCCGGTTGTGTGGCGGGATCTCCCTTCCATCCATAGTCCTCTGGAAGTTCTGGTTGTGTGGCGGGATCTCCCCTCCATCCATAGTCCTCTGGAGGTTCTGGTTGTGTGGCGGGATCTCCCCTCCATCCATAGTCCTCTGGAGGTTCTGGTTGTGTGGCGGGATCTCCCCTCCATCCACAGTCCTCTGGAGGTTCTGGTTGTGTGGCGGGATCTCCCCTCCATCCATAGTCCTCTGGAGGTTCTGGTTGTGTGGCGGGATCTCCCCTCCATCCATAGTCCCCTGGAAGTTCTAGTTGTGTGGCGGGATCTCCCCTCCATCCATAGTCCCCTGGAGGTTCTGGTTGTGTGGCGGGATCTCCCCTCCATCCATAGTCCCCTGGAAGTTCTAGTTGTGTGGCGGGATCTCCCCTCCATCCATAGTCCCCTGGAAGTTCTGGTTGTGTGGCGGGATCTCCCCTCCATCCATAGTCCCCTGGAGGTTCTGGTTGTGTGGCGGGATCTCCCCTCCATCCATAGTCCCCTGGAGGTTCTGGTTGTGTGGCGGGATCTCCCCTCCATCCATAGTCCTCTGGAGGTTCTGGTTGTGTGGCGGGATCTCCCCTCCATCCATAGTCCCCTGGAGGTTCTGGTTGTGTGGCGGGATCTCCCCTCCATCCATAGTCCTCTGGAGGTTCTGGTTGTGTGGCGGGATCTCCCCTCCATCCATAGTCCCCTGGAGGTTCTGGTTGTGTGGCGGGATCTCCCCTCCATCCATAGTCCTCTGGAGGTTCTGGTTGTGTGGCGGGATCTCCCCTCCATCCATAGTCCTCTGGAGGTTCTAGTTGTGTGGCGGGATCTCCCCTCCATCCATAGTCCTCTGGAGGTTCTGGTTGTGTGGGGGGATCTCCCCTCCATCCATAGTCCTCTGGAGGTTCTGGTTGTGTGGCGGGATCTCCCCTCCATCCATAGTCCTCTGGAGGTTCTGGTTGTGTGGCGGGATCTCCCCTCCATCCATAGTCCCCTGGAGGTTCTGGTTGTGTGGCGGGATCTCCCCTCCATCCATAGTCCTCTGGAGGTTCTGGTTGTGTGGCGGGATCTCCCCTCCATCCATAGTCCTCTGGAGGTTCTAGTTGTGTGGCGGGATCTCCCCTCCATCCATAGTCCTCTGGAGGTTCTGGTTGTGTGGGGGGATCTCCCCTCCATCCATAGTCCTCTGGAGGTTCTGGTTGTGTGGCGGGATCTCCCCTCCATCCATAGTCCTCTGGAGGTTCTAGTTGTGTGGCGGGATCTCCCCTCCATCCATAGTCCTCTGGAGGTTCTGGTTGTGTGGGGGGATCTCCCCTCCATCCATAGTCCTCTGGAGGTTCTAGTTGTGTGTCAGTAAAGAAGCATAAAGTGAATTTTCTCGGTAATCTGGGAGCCGAGTCGGGATTCTGGTTAAAGGAAGACCAGCATGAAACATTACGGCTATTAAATTGCACAAACTCAATTTCCAGCTATTACAGACGGCCACTCTGTCATTTTCTCTGCACAATAAAATTCATGTTCTGTATCATTACCAAAACATTATGTTATGGGACTCGGCGAAACAATGCCGGCCGCCAAGCGTGAACTCCCTACAGTTTCCTGGTAAAGCTTTCAGAGGACTGAGAGGAGAAAAGCAACAAAAAGTCTGTAATCCCTTCTCCTGACTCCTCTGTACATACCGACTGCACAATATTCTCTGATTTGTACAACATCTCTGTCCCAAATACTGTCCTACAGCGATCCCTACAACATGCCCACCCTAATACTGCCCTATAGCGATCCCTACAACATGCCCACCCTAATACTGCCCTATAGCGATCCCTACAACATGCCCACCCTAATACTGCCCTATAGCGATCCCTACAACATGCCCACCCTAATACTGCCTTATAGCGATCCCTACATCATGCCCACCCTAATACTGCCCTATAACGATCCCTACAACATGCTCAGCCCCAAAGCTGCCCTACAACATGCCCACACTAATACTGCCCTACAGTGCCCTAGCAATGCTCTCTACAACATCTACAACATGCCGGCCCCAATGCTGCCCTAGCAATGCTCCCTACAACATGCCAGTCCCCAATGCTGCCCTAGCAACGCTCCCTACAACATGGCCGGCCCCAATGCTGCCCTAGCTCCCTACAACATGCCCGGTCCCAATGCTGCTCTAGCAACGCTCCCTACAACATGCACAGACCCTAATGCCACCCTAACAATGCTCCCTACAACATGCCCGGCCCTAATGCTGCCCTAACAACGCTCCCTGCAACATACCTGACCCTAATGCTGCCCTAACAACGCTCCCTACAACATGCCCAGTCCCAATGCTGCCCTAGCAACACTCCATACAACATGCACAGACCCTAATGCCACCCTAACAATGCTCCCTACAACATGCCCAGCCCCAATGCTGCCCTACAGCAATCCCTACAACATGTGCAATCCTAACACTGACCTACAGAAATCCTTACAACATGCCTGGCATTTTTGTCAGGATCAACCAGAATGTTCTCTACATGCTAAAAAAATTTCTTAGCTTGAGGAGAACGAATGAAGCCACCACATCTCAGAATGTGCTGTCCCGGGATCATCATCCTGAATGCTGGTGTTGTCTCCGGTTCCACTGGAGGTAGATGACCGGAGCCAATCTATTCTACGTGGAGAGCCCACCATCCACACCAATGTCTTAGTACAAAGCCCATACGTGGAGAGACCATCACCCACACCAATGTCTTCGTACAAAGCCCATACGTGGAGAGCCCACCATCCACACCAATGTCTTAGTACAAAGCCCACCATACGTGGAGAGCCCACCATCCACACCAATGTCTTAGTACAAAGCCCACCATACATGGAGAGACCTCCATCCACACCAATGTCTTAGTACAAAGCCCATCATACGTGGAGAGACCACCACCCACACCAATGTCTTCGTACAAAGCCCATACGTGGAGAGCCCACCATCCACACCAATGTCTTAGTACAAAGCCCACCATACGTGGAGAGCCCACCATCCACACCAATGTCTTAGTACAAAGCCCACCATACATGGAGAGACCTCCATCCACACCAATGTCTTAGTACAAAGCCCATCATACGTGGAGAGACCACCACCCACACCAATGTCTTAGTACAAAGCCCACCATACATGGAGAGACCTCCATCCACACCAATGTCTTAGTACAAAGCCCATCATACGTGGAGAGACCACCACCCACACCAATGTCTTAGTACAAAGCCCACCATACATGGAGAGACCTCCATCCACATCAATGTCTTAGTACAAAGCCCATCATACGTGGAGAGCCCACCATCCACACCAATGTCTTCGTACAAAGCCCATATGTGGAGAGACCACCACCCACACCAATGTCTTCGTACAAAGCCCATACGTGGAGAGCCCACCATCCACACCAATGTCTTAGTACAAAGCCCACCATACATGGAGAGACCTCCATCCACACCAATGTCTTAGTACAAAGCCCATCATACGTGGAGAGACCACCACCCACACCAATGTCTTCGTACAAAGCCCATACGTGGAGAGCCCACCATCCACACCAATGTCTTAGTACAAAGCCCACCATACGTGGAGAGCCCACCATCCACACCAATGTCTTAGTACAAAGCCCACCATACATGGAGAGACCTCCATCCACACCAATGTCTTAGTACAAAGCCCATCATACGTGGAGAGACCACCACCCACACCAATGTCTTAGTACAAAGCCCACCATACATGGAGAGACCTCCATCCACATCAATGTCTTAGTACAAAGCCCATCATACGTGGAGAGCCCACCATCCACACCAATGTCTTCGTACAAAGCCCATATGTGGAGAGACCACCACCCACACCAATGTCTTCGTACAAAGCCCATACGTGGAGAGCCCACCATCCACACCAATGTCTTAGTACAAAGCCCACCATACATGGAGAGACCACCATCTACATCATACAGGGCCAGGAATTGGTCAGATAGGACAATACAGGGCCAGGATATGGTCAGATAGGACAATACAGGGCCAGGAAATGGTCAGATAGGATAATACAGGGTCAGGATATGGTCAGATAGGACAATACAGGGCCAGGATATGGTCAGATAGGACAATACAGGGTCAGGATATGGTCAGATAGGACAATACAGGGTCAGGAAATGGTCAGATAGGACAATACAGGGTCAGGATATGGTCAGATAGGACAATACAGGGTCAGGATATGGTCAGATAGGACAATACAGGGTCAGGATATGGTCAGTTAGGACAATACAGGGTCAGGAAATGGTCAGATAGGACAATACAGGGTCAGGATATGGTCAGATAGGACAATACAGGGTCAGGATATGGTCAGATAGGACAATACAGGATCAGGATATGGTCAGATAGGACAATACAGGGTCAGGAAATGGTCAGATAGGACAATACAGGGTCAGGATATGGTCAGATAGGACAATACAGGGTCAGGATATGGTCAGATAGGACAATACAGGGTCAGGAAATGGTCAGATAGGACAATACAGGGTCAGGAAACGATCAGATAGGACAATACAGGGTCAGGAAATGGTCAGATAGGACAATACAGGGCCAGGATACGGTCAGATAGGACAATACAGGGTCAGGAAACGGTCAGATAGGACAATACAGGGCCAGGATATGGTCAGATAGGACAATACAGGGTCAGGAAACGGTCAGATAGGACAATACAGGGCCAGGATATGGTCAGATAGGACAATACAGGGTCAGGAAACGGTCAGATAGGACAATACAGGGTCAGGAAATGGTCAGATAGGACAATACAGGGTCAGGAAACGGTCAGATAGGACAATACAGGGTCAGGATATGGTCAGATAGGACAATACAGGGCCAGGATATGGTCAGATAGGACAATACAGGGTCAGGAAATGGTCAGATAGGACAATACAGGGCCAGGATATGGTCAGATAGGACAATACAGGGTCAGGAAACGGTCAGATAGGACAATACAGGGTCAGGATATGGTCAGATAGGACAATACAGGGCCAGGATATGGTCAGATAGGACAATACAGGGTCAGGAAATGGTCAGATAGGACAATACAGGGCCAGGATATGGTCAGATAGGACAATACAGGGTCAGGAAATGGTCAGATAGGACAATACAGGGTCAGGAAATGGTCAGATAGGACAATACAGGGTCAGGATATGGTCAGATAGGACAATACAGGGTCAGGAAATGGTCAGATAGGACAATACAGGGCCAGGATATGGTCAGATAGGACAATACAGGGTCAGGATATGGTCAGATAGGACAATACAGGGCCAGGATACGGTCAGATAGGACAATACAGGGTCAGGATATGGTCAGATAGGACAATACAGGGTCAGGAAATGGTCAGATAGGACAATACAGGGTCAGGAAATGGTCAGATAGGACAATACAGAATCAGGAAATGGTCAGATAGGACAATACAGGGTCAGGAAATGGTCAGATAGGACAATACAGGGTCAGGAAATGGTCAGATAGGACAGCACACGGCAAAGTGCGGGGAAGCTGTGGCTATACGGAGGCATCAGACTGGCAATCTTCAGCCCCCCTGTCAGTATCAGTCTATAGTCGGGTCTCCGGCCAGTGAGGGGCTTTTTTCTGCGATCAGAAACCCCCATAATAATGTTGTCCCCTCCCCCCGACTCCAATAATAGAAAGATTTGGGGGAAATGGATGGATTTTTGCCCCAACATTGAGAGGAGACAAAGCAGCGACTATGGGAAAGGAGAGCTTCTCAGATTGTTGTGGAAATGAGAAGTCGGAATCTTCATCCCCAGAGCTCGATAATTACTCGCGCTTGCTTCTAATAAACGATGGCGGCAGACATGAAACGCGCCACTTCAGGAATGGCAAAAAAAGCTTTAAAATGGAAATTAATGAATATAAATGTAGAAATTATCATTATTTTCTCAAAGGGAGAAATTATTTTTTGATAATACATTCAGAATTCTGCGGAGACAGAAATGTCAATTACATTCTTAGCGGAGGAGGGGAGATGTTGATTTGTATAATGGAGAGGCTGAGAGAAGGATTTCCTTCCAGACTACAGAGAGGAATAAATAACCTACAAGACGGGACCCCCGACATCCTACAAGACGGGACCCCCAACGTCCTACAAGACGGGACCCCCAACGTCCTACAAGACGGGACCCCCAATGTCCTACAAGACGGGACCCCCGACATCCTACAAGACGGGACCCCCAACGTCCTACAAGACGGGACCCCCAACGTCCTACAAGACGGGACCCCCAATGTCCTACAAGACGGGACCCCCGACATCCTACAAGACGGGACCCCCAACGTCCTACAAGACGGGACCCCCGACATCCTACAAGACGGGACCCCCGACATCCTACAAGACGGGACCCCCGACATCCTACAAGACGGGACCCCCAACGTCCTACAAGACGGGACCCCCGACATCCTACAAGACGGGACCCCCAACGTCCTACAAGACGGGACCCCCAATGTCCTACAAGACGGGACCCCCAATGTCCTACAAGACGGGACCCCCATCATCCTACAAGACGGGACCCCCAACATCCTACAAGACGGGACCCCCATCATCCTACAAGACGGGACCCCCAACGACCTACAAGACGGGACCCCCATCATCCTACAAGACGGGACCCCATCATCCTACAAGACGGGACCCCAATCATCCTACAAGACGGGACCCCCAACATCCTACAAGACAGGACCCCAATCATCCTACAAGACGGGACACCCAACATCCTACAAGACGGGACCCCCAACATCCTACAAGACGGGACCCCCAACATCCTACAAGACGGGACCCCAATCATCCTACAAGACGGGACCCCCAACATCCTACAAGACGGGACCCCCAACATCCTACAAGACGGGACCCCAATCATCCTACAAGACGGGACCCCAATCATCCTACAAGAAGGGACCCCCATCATCCTACAAGACGGTGCCCCCATCATCCTACAAGACGGGACCCCCATCATCCTACAAGACAGGGCCCCCATCATCCTACAAGGGACCCCCATCATCCTACAAGACAGGGCCCCCATCATCCTACAAGACGGGACCCCCATCATCCTACAAGACGGGACCCCCATCATCCTACAAGACAGGGCCCCCATTATCCTACAAGGGACCCCCATCATCCTACAAGACAGGGCCCCCATCATCCTACAAGACGGGACCCCCATCATCCTACAAGACGGGACCCCCATCATCCTACAAGACGGGACCCCAATCATCCTACAAGACAGAAACCCCCATCATCCTACAAAATGGGACCCTCATCATCCTAAAAGACGAGAACCCCCAACATCCTATAATCCAGGACCCCAATCATCCTACAAGACAGGGCCCCCATCATCCTACAAGACAGGACCCCCATCATCCTACAAGACGGGACCCCCAACATCCTACAAGACGGGAAACCCCACATCCTAAAAGACGGGACCCCCATCATCCTACAAGACGGGACCCCCATCATCCTACAAGACGGGACCCCCATCATCCTACAAAACAGGACCCCCATCATCCTACAAAACAAGACCCCCAGGACAAGAGGAGATTAAGGGGGGATATGATCACCATGTATAATATATAAGGGGTCCATATAGTGAACTTGGTGTTGAGTTACTCACTTTATAGTCATCACAGAGGACAAGGGGGACTCTTTACATCTAGAGGAAAAGAGATTTCATCTCCAAATACGGAAAGGTTTCTTCACAGTAAGAGCTGTGAAAATGTGGAATAGACTCCCTGCAGAGGTGGATCTGGTCAGATCAGTGGATTGCTATAAGAAAGGTCGGGATTATTTCCTAAATGTACAGAATATAACTGGGTGACATTTATAGGTAAAGTTGATCCGTGGAAAATCCGATTGCCTCTCGGGGGATCAGGAAGGAATTTTTTCCCCTGCTACAGCAAATTGGATCATGGCTCTGTTTCACCTTCCTCTGAATCAACTGTGGATATAGAATTGTGTATATGGGATTGTATGATATTATTATTTTATTTATTTTGTGGTTAAACTGGATGGACTTGTGTCTTTTTTCAACCTGACTAACTATGTAACCCCCATCATCCTAAAATCCAGGAACCCCCATCATCCTACAAATCCAGGACCCCAATCATCCTACAAGACAGCGACCCCAATCATCCTACAAGACAGGAACCCCCATCATCCTACAAGACAGGAACCCCCATCATCCTACAAGACAGGGCCCCCATCATCCTACAAGACAGGGCCCCCATCATCCTACAAAACAGCAACCCCCATCATCCTATAATCTAGGAACCCCCATCATCCTACAAATCCAGGACCCCAATCATCCTACAAGACAGCGACCCCAATCATCCTACAAGACAGGAACCCCCATCATCCTACAAGACAGGAACCCCCATCATCCTACAAGACAGGGCCCCCATCATCCTACAAGACAGGAACCCCCATCATCCTACAAGACAGGGCCCCCATTATCCTACAAGACTGGGCCCCCATCATCCTATAATCCAGGACCCCAATCATCCTACAAGACAGCGACCCCCAATCATCCTACAAGACAGGAACCCCATCATCCTACAAGACAGGGCCCCCATCATCCTACAAGACAGGAACCCCCATCATCCTACAAGACAGGAACCCCCATCATCCTACAAGACAGGGCCCCCATCATCCTACAAGACGGGACCCCCATCATCCTACAAGACAGGACCCCCATCATCCTACAAGACAGGAACCCCATCATCCTACAAGACAGGGCGCCCATCATCCTACAAGACAGGACCCCCATCATCCTACAAGACAGGAACCCCAATCATCCTACAAGACAGGAACCCCCATAACCCTAAAAAGACAGGACTCCCATCATCCTACAAGACAGCAACCCCCATCATCCTACAAGACAGGACCCCCATCATCCTACAAGACAGGAACCCCCATCATCCTACAAGACAGGACCCCCATCATCCTACAAGACAGGACCCCCATCATCCTACAAGACAGGAACCCCCATCATCCTACAAGACAGGACCCCCATCATCCTACAAGACAGGAACCCAAATCATCCTACAAGACAGGACCCCCATCATCCTACAAGACAGGACCCCCATCATTCTAGAAGACAGGACCCCCATCATCCTACAAGACAAGAACCCAAATCATCCTACAAGACAGGACCCCCATCATCCTACAAGACAGGAACCCCATCATCCTACAAGACAGGAATCCCCATCATCCTACAAGACAGGACCCCCATCATCCTACAAGACAGGAACCCAAATCATCCTACAAGACAGGACCCCCATCATCCTACAAGACAGGAACCCCATCATCCTACCAGACAGGACCGACATCATCCTACCAGACAGGACCGACATCATCCTACAAGACAGAACCCCCATCATCCTACAAGACAGGACCCCAATCATCCTACAAGACAGGACCCCCATCATCCTACAAGACAGGACCCCCATCATCCTACAAGACAGGAACCCAATCATCCTATAATCCAGGACCCCAATCATCCTACAAGAAAAGACCCCCATCATCCTACAAGACAGGAACCTCCATCATCCTAAAAAGACAGGACCCCCATCATCCTACAAGACAGGAACCCCATCATCCTATTAGCCAGGGCCCCCAAAAACGTACACAACCGGAACCCCCATCATCCTTCAAGCCTGGATCCCCTATCATTTTACACACGAACCTCCATCATCCTATTTTTTGGATGAAGGAAACGTGGTTGGGATCAATGGTCGTAGTTTTTGGATGAAGGAGACGTGGTTGGGATCAATGGTCGTCGTCTTTGGATGAAGGAGACGTGGTTGGGATCAATGGTCGTAGTCTTTGGATGAAGGAGACGTGGTTGGGATCAATGGTCATAGTTTTTGGATGAAGAAGACGTGGGTTGGGATCAATGGTCGTAGTCTTTGGATGAAGGAGACGTGCTTGGGATCAATGTTCGTAGTTTTTGGATGAAGGAGACATGGTTGGGATCAATGGTCGTAGTGTTTGGATGAAGGAGACGTGGTTGGGATCAATGGTCGTAGTTTTTGGACGAAGGAGACGTGGGTTGGGATCAATGGTCGTAGTCTTTGGATGAAGGAGACGTGGTTGGGATCAATGGTCGTAGTCTTTGGATGAAGGAGACGTGGTTGGGATCAATGGTCGTAGTTTTTGGATGAAGGAGACGTGGGTTGGGATCAATGGTCGTAGTCTTTGGATGAAGGAGACGTGGTTGGGATCAATGGTCGTAGTCTTTGGATGAAGGAGACGTGGTTGGGATCAATGGTCGTAGTTTTTGGATGAAGGAGACGTGGTTGGGATCAATGGTCGTCGTCTTTGGATGAAGGAGACGTGGTTGGGATCAATGGTCGTAGTCTTTGGATGAAGGAGACGTGGTTGGATCAATGGTCGTCATCTTTGGATGAAGGAGACGTGGTTGGGATCAATGGTCGTCATCTTTGGATGAAGGAGACGTGGTTGGGATCAATGATCGTAGTCTTTGGATGAAGGAGACGTGGTTGGGATCAATGGTCGTAGTCTTTGGATGAAGGAGACGTGGTTGGGATCAATGGTCGTAGTTTTTGGATGAATGAGACGTGGGTTGGGATCAATGGTCGTAGTCTTTGGATGAAGGAGACGTGGTTGGGATCAATGGTCGTAGTCTTTGGATGAAGGAGGCGTGGTTGGGATCAATGGTCGTAGTTTTTGGATGAAGGAGACGTGGTTGGGATCAATGGTCGTCGTCTTTGGATGAAGGAGACGTGGTTGGGATCAATGGTCGTAGTCTTTGGATGAAGGAGACGTGGTTGGGATCAATGGTCGTCATCTTTGGATGAAGGAGACGTGGTTGGGATCAATGGTCGTCATCTTTGGATGAAGGAGACGTGGTTGGGATCAATGATCGTAGTCTTTGGATGAAGGAGACGTGGTTGGGATCAATGGTTGTAGTCTTTGGATGAAGGAGACGTGGTTGGGATCAATGGTCGTAGTTTTTGGATGAAGGAGACGTGGGTTGGGATCAATGGTCGTAGTCTTTGGATGAAGGAGACGTGGTTGGGATCAATGGTCGTAGTCTTTGGATGAAGGAGACGTGGTTGGGATCAATGGTTGTAGTCTTTGGCTGAAGGAGACGTGGTTGGGATCAATGGTCGTAGTCTTTGGATGAAGGAGACGTGGTTGGGATCAATGGTCGTAGTTTTTGGATGAAGGAGACATGGTTGGGATCAATCGTCGTAGTCTTTGGATGAAGGAGACGTGGTTGGGATCAATGGTCGTCGTCTTTGGATGAAGGAGACGTGGTTGGGATCAATGGTCGTCGTCTTTGGATGAAGGAGACGTGGTTGGGATCAATGGTCGTAGTCTTTGGGTGAAGGAGACGTGGTTGGGATCAATGGTCGTCGTCTTTGGATGAAGGAGACGTGGTTGGAATCAATGGTCGTCGTCTTTGGATGAAGGAGACGTGGTTGGGATCAATGGTCGTAGTCTTTGGATGAAGGAGACGTGGTTGGGATCAATGGTCGTCGTCTTTGGATGAAGGAGACGTGGTTGGGATCAATGGTCGTCGTCTTTGGATGAAGGAGACGTGGTTGGGATCAATGGTTGTAGTCTTTGGATGAAGGAGACGTGGTTGGGATCAATGGTCGTAGTCTTTGGATGAAGGAGACGTGGTTGGGATCAATGGTCGTCGTCTTTGGATGAAGGAGACGTGGTTGGGATCAATGGTTGTAGTCTTTGGATGAAGGAGACGTGGTTGGGATCAATCGTCGTAGTCTTTGGATGAAGGAGACGTGGTTGGGATCAATGGTCGTCGTCTTTGGATGAAGGAGACGTGGTTGGGATCAATGGTCGTCGTCTTTGGATGAAGGAGACGTGGTTGGGATCAATGGTCGTCGTCTTTGGATGAAGGAGACGTGGTTGGGATCAATGGTCGTAGTCTTTGGATGAAGGAGACGTGGTTGGGATCAATGGTCGTCGTCTTTGGATGAAGGAGACGTGGTTGGGATCAATGGTTGTAGTCTTTGGATGAAGGAGACGTGGTTGGGATCAATGGTCGTCGTCTTTGGATGAAGGAGACGTGGTTGGGATCAATGGTCGTAGTCTTTCGATGAAGGAGACGTGGTTGGGATCAATGGTCGTAGTCTTTCGATGAAGGAGACGTGGTTGGGATCAATGGTCGTAGTCTTTGGACGAAGGAGACGTGGTTGGGATCAATGGTCGTAGTCTTTGGATGAAGGAGACGTGGTTGGGATCAATGGTCATAGTCTTTGGATGAAGGAGACGTGGTTGGGATCAATGGTCGTAGTCTTTGGGTGAAGGAGACGTGGTTGGGATCAATGGTCGTAGTCTTTGGATGAAGGAGACGTGGTTGGGATCAATGGTCGTAGTCTTTGGGTGAAGGAGACGTGGTTGGGATCAATGGTCGTAGTCTTTGGATGAAGGAGACGTGGTTGGGATCAATGGTCGTAGTCTTTGGGTGAAGGAGACGTGGTTGGGATCAATGGTCGTAGTCTTTGGATGAAGGAGACGTGGTTGGGATCAATGGTCGTAGTCTTTGGGTGAAGGAGACGTGGTTGGGATCAATGGTCATAGTCTTTGGGTGAAGGAGACGTGGTTGGGATCAATGGTCGTCGTCTTTGGATGAAGGAGACGTGGTTGGGATCAATGGTCGTAGTCTTTGGGTGAAGGAGACGTGGTTGGGATCAATGGTCGTCGTCTTTGGATGAAGGAGACGTGGGTTGGGATCAATGGTCGTAGTCTTTGGATGAAGGAGACGTGGTTGGGATCAATGGTCGTAGTCTTTGGATGAAGGAGACGTGGTTGGGATCAATGGTTGTAGTCTTTGGGTGAAGGAGACGTGGTTGGGATCAATGGTCATAGTCTTTGGGTGAAGGAGACGTGGTTGGGATCAATGGTCGTAGTCTTTGGGTGAAGGAGACGTGGTTGGGATCAATGGTCGTAGTCTTTGGGTGAAGGAGACGTGGTTGGGATCAATGGTCGTAGTCTTTGGATGAAGGAGACGTGGTTGGGATCAATGGTTGTAGTCTTTGGGTGAAGGAGACGTGGTTGGGATCAATGGTCATAGTCTTTGGGTGAAGGAGACGTGGTTGGGATCAATGGTCGTAGTCTTTGGGTGAAGGAGACGTGGTTGGGATCAATGGTCGTAGTCTTTGGGTGAAGGAGACGTGGTTGGGATCAATGGTCATAGTCTTTGGATGAAGGAAACGTGTCATGTCATATTGAGGTCAGAGGTAACACAGAGGGAAATATAGAGCAGAGCAATGCATTACACAGAGTACGGTCAGTGTGGTGGGATGTATTTGGTGAATTCTCGGTATGTAGGACAGATAAAGGCGCCCATACATGAAAGACTCGGAGAACATATAGGAAGATTCGGGAAGAGGACAATGTCTCTGATCACTGGGGGAAAACATGGAAGTGCCTCCAAGGGGCTGAAACAAAGAAAAGGAGACTGGAGTGAAGGAGATGGAAATCTAAATCTTTTGCTGATTGTCACATTCCATCGATTGAAGCTCGATGTCTGAGGGGGCCATACACACTCCAACATCCACCATCAGCTGGTAACCATCAGAAAGCCATTTTCTTGTTACATATAATGTATTTTTTATGTTATTTTAATGCACAAGTCGGAGTGTATGACATGATTGGTGGAATACAAATCACATCGATTGTTTCGGCTTTCACTAGAACCTTCCGGTAGATGTGAAGATTGTATAGAGATTGTACAATCACATTGTAGCGCGTGAGGCAAGTGTAACTCTTCCCAACGTGCCGGGCCGTTCTCCGTCTTATTGAAGAGGTGGAGGAAAGGCGCCGAGTGACGGCTGGAAATGTATGAAGTCGGTTTTATAGGCGTTTCTCGAGTTTTCTTTGTATGGTGGGTCCGAGACGAATGTCACCGTCTGAGAAATTCCTCTCATTTTGTGGTGATTTGTCACGGTGGGCGGCGGCGGGTTTGTCGGTTGGATGGAGTGTGTGGAGTGCGGGGAGAACGGCTCCGGTGGGATTCCATCTGCTAAATTGATGGATTTGATTTGATAATCGTTTTTGGCACAGAACCGTTTTCTTCAGATGATTCCGTCTGCTCACTGACTGCGCATGGCGGCGCTTCCAGTGTGTGAGGAAATCTTTACACCGGTCTGCAATTCGGGAAACTCGTCTTTCCTATCCGGATGTCTGATAGATCGAGGGCAATTCCACCGAGAAAAGGAAAACGCCCATATGATTGTACAATGTCACCACACACTGATATATAACCGTACAATGTCACCACACACACTGATATATAACCGTACAATGTCACCACACCGATATATAACTGTACAATGTCACCACACACACCGATATATAACCGTACAATGTCACCACACACACGGATATATAACCGTACAATGTCACCACACACACCGATATATAAACGTACAATGTCACCACACACACGGATATATAACCGTACAATGTCACCACACACACCGATATATAACCGTACAATGTCACCACACACACCGATATATAACCGTACAATGTCACCACACACACCGATATATAACCGTACAATGTCACCACACACACCGATATATAACCGTACAATGTCACCACCGATATATAACTGTACAATGTCACCACACACACCGATATATAACTGTACAATGTCACCACACACCGATATATAACCGTACAATGTCACCACACACCAATGTATAACCGTACAATGTCACCACACACCGATATATAACCGTACAATGTCACCTCTATATCAGAGTACAGTCGGGATGTCGGCGTTGGTCATGTGATCAGAGATGAGGAAACTCAAACCAAAATTAAAAAATGTAATTTCTACCTTCTTACATGGGGGAGGGGCATTCCATAGATGTAGGAGAGGAGACGAGAAAATCGGGGACAGCAGCGGGAGAAGTGGGGATGCCGACAGGTCAGATAGAAGGGGCAGGGAATGGCAGGGGCAGGGAATCGCAGGGGAAGGGAATGGCAGGGGCAGGGAATCGCAGGGGAAGGGAATGGCAGGGAATCGCAGGGGAAGGGAATGGCAGGGGCAGGGAATCGCAGGGTCAGGGAATCGCAGGGGAAGGGAATGGCAGGGGCAGGGAATCGCAGGGGAAGGGAATGGCAGGGGCAGGGAATGGCAGGGAATCGCAGGGGAAGGGAATCGCAGGGGCAGGGAAAGTCAGGGCCAGGGAATTGCAGGGGCAGGGAATGGCAGGGTCAGGGAATCGCAGGGGCAGGGAATGGCAGGGGCAGGGAATGGCAGGGTCAGGGAATTGCAGGGGCAGGGAATGGCAGGGGCAGGGAATCGCAGGGGAAGGGAATGGCAGGGGCAGGGAATGGCAGGGGCAGGGAATCGCAGGGGAAGGGAATGGCAGGGGCAGGGAATGGCAGGGAATCGCAGGGGAAGGGAATCGCAGGGGCAGGGAAAGTCAGGGCCAGGGAATTGCAGGGGCAGGGAATGGCAGGGTCAGGGAATGGCAGGGAATCGCAGGGGAAGGGAATCGCAGGGGCAGGGAAAGTCAGGGCCAGGGAATGGCAGGGTCAGGGAATGGCATGGGGCAGTGAATCGCAGGGTCAAGGAATGGCAGGGTCAGGGAATGGCAGGGGCAGGGAATCACAGGGTCAGGGAATCGTAGGGTAAGGCAGGGTCAGGGAATCGCAGGGTCAGGGAATGGCAGGGGCAGTGAATCGCAGGGTCAGGGAATCGTAGGGAATCGCAGGGTCAGGGAATGGCAGGGTCGGGGAATCATAGGGTCAGGGAATGGCAGGGGCAGTGAATCGCAGGGGCAGGGAAAGGCAGGGGCAGGTTATGCCGCATGTTATTGACAAGTACAATATAATTGTTTATTGTGATGTCATAGTTATACAATCGCCCCGCCTGTCATTAGGGGTGCGGTTCGGGTTGGAGGTTGGAAGTTGCAGAGATGGGGGGAGGGGCTACTGATTTGTGGGAATTTGTTAGAACCAGAAGAATGCAGCGCATGGCCTTTGTACTGCGACTGCGGGGAGGGGAGGAGAGGGGAGGGCGCAGCCATAGATGTTGCAGGAAAAGCTGACAGGCTGCAATAGGACACGTTAGCGTTAGATTGTAAGCTCTCAGGGTCAGATTCCTCCTGTATTGGATTGTTCGCTCTCATGTTGTAAAGTGCTGCGCAAACTGTTGGCGCCATGAAAATTGGGAATAATAATAATAAAGAATAATTATTTGGGTCAGTTGGGCGACTTCCTGATTTGCTTCTGGGCAAATAACGGTGTTGGAATTATTATTATAGTTGTGGGGGAATTACTGATTGGAGGTCAGATGTCACCTGCTCAGTGGTGATTGGAGGTTTCCTCTATGGGGGAGGGGCATGTTGGTTTCTGACCTTCATTTAGTCACAGCTCAGCGCTTCCTCTTCTGTGTCCTTCGTGTTTTTTTGTATTATTTTTATTTATCCTCATGTTATATTATTGGGGATTTTTTTCAGTTGGCAGTTTCCACATCTTACCGACCGTCTGTTGTATGAGCAAAACACCTAATCGGGTTCTCTCTATCCCACATCTGAGCAGTGTTTATAAACAATGTTACTTTGTATCTCTATCTCCCGTCTGATTGATGTTTATAAACAATGTTTCTTTGTATCTCTCTATCCCACATCTGAGCAGTGTTTATAAACAATGTTACTTTGTATCTCTATCTCCCGTCTGATTGATGTTTATAAACAATGTTTCTTTGTATCTCTCTATCCCACATATGAGCAGTGTTTATAAACAATGTTACTTTCTAATTCTCTATCCCACATCTGATCAGTGTTTATAAACAATGTTTCTTTGTATCTCTCTATACCACATCTGATCGATGTTTATAAACAATGTTTCTTTGTATCTCCCCGTCTGATGGGTGATGGGGGAGGGGGTTCAGGCAGTGACCAAGCGGCGATGCATTGTATCAGACTCGTTGTACTTCCATCGTCTGGTCTCTGAATATTTCTTGGTTGGTGAGGTGACAAGTGACGTCGGACCCTCAGAGTCGGGGGTCACATTAAGGCCCCAAATGTAACACTTCAATCTGATTGGACAATGTTATGGAGTTGAGAGCTATAAAATGAAGAGAAGAATGGATAGAAGGGGGAGGGAGATAATCTGGAGGCGGAGTCTCAGGGAGGCCTGGCTGGATCTACATTGAACGATCGCTCAGTTCCCACAATACACAGACAGTGCGATCGTCTTCCCCTCCCCCACATCCTCAGTGTAATGGCTGAGCCTCACTATGACATCAGCGATCGCTGTGCGTCGTCAGAACACGATTGGTGACCTCGGAGGATGGGACTGGCTTGGCTACGATTCTACGATTGATGACCTCAGTACACATCAGCTACGGACTTCACTGGCCGCATGCTGATTACTAACGCGTTTCTTCATTCGCTCTGCATAGAGAAGGGAAGGACTAGAACCCCGCTCAGCTTTTCCCGATCTCCTCCCACTTCCCGTCCTGAAGATTCTCCACAGAAGTACAAATGTCTTCAGTAGAGTCGGGGGATGGGGGAGCCCCTCATTCCGCACACAGCCGGAAAGTCCGATCGTGTAGAAAATTCCGACGCACAAAGTGCCGCGCATGCTAAGAATAAATTTGGAGAGGAAAGCGATTGGCTGCGGGCCTCTACAAAGTCCCGTCGTGCGATGTTTACATCGTGCGATGTTTACGTCGCCTCCTTCCCAACAAAACTCTGTGTGACCGTCTGTGTGCGACACGAGATCCCGACAAAATCCACCGGAAAAAATCTGATGGATTTTGTTGTCGGAACGTCCAGCCGTGTGTGGGGGGGGTTTCCATCACTTCCTGTCCCCTCCCCCCGACAGGAAGTGAGGGGAAATCTCTCCTCCGATAGCAGGAAAACCTGACAGAGGTTCTAACCCTTCCTCATATTATCCAAGACAGCAAGAAGTACTAAAATCAGCAGAACAGCAGTGCCCCCCCCCACATGTCTTCCGGCCCTCCCCCCACTTCATATTTCTTCTGCCCCCCCCCCCCACTTCATATGTCTTCCGGCCCCCCCCTCCCCCACTTCATATCTTCTGCCCCCCCCACTTCATATGTCTTCCGCCCTCCCCCACTTCATATGTCTTCCGGCCCCCCCCCTCCCCCACTTCATATCTTCTGCCCCCCCACTTCATATGTCTTCTGCCCCCCCCCACTTCATATGTCTTCCGCCCTCCCCCACTTCATATGTCTTCCGGCC
Organism: Lithobates pipiens; assembly: GCF_037356315.1. Classification (NCBI taxonomy): domain Eukaryota; kingdom Metazoa; phylum Chordata; class Amphibia; order Anura; family Ranidae; genus Lithobates; species Lithobates pipiens. The sequence goes on along the minus strand of NW_027507784.1, from coordinate 350,433,619 downwards.
CCCCTCCCCCACTTCATGTCTTTTGCCCCCCCCACTTCATATGTCTTCTGCCCCCCCCCCCCCACTTCATATGTCTTCCGGCCCTCCCCCCTCCCACTTCATATGTCTTCCGCCCCCCCCCCCCTCCCCCACTTCATATGTCTTCCGGCCCTCCCCCCCACTTCATATGTCTTCCGGCCCCCCCCCCTCCCCCACTTCATATGTCTTCTGCCCCCCCCCACTTCATATGTCTTCCGCCCTCCCCCACTTCATATGTCTTCCGGCCCCCCTCCCCCACTTCATGTCTTTTGCCCCCCCACTTCATATGTCTTCTGCCCCCCCCCCCACTTCATATGTCTTCCGGCCCTCCCCCCTCCCACTTCATATGTCTTCCGCCCCCCCCCCCTCCCCCACTTCATATGTCTTCCGGCCCTCCCCCCCCACTTCATATGTCTTCCGGCCCCCCCCCTCCCCCACTTCATATGTCTTCCGCCCCCCCCCCTCCCCCACTTCATATGTCTTCCGGCCCTCCCCCCCACTTCATATGTCTTCCGGCCCCCCCCCTCCCCCACTTCATATGTCTTCCGGCCCTCCCCCCCCACTTCATATGTCTTCCGCCCCCCCCACTTCATATGTCTTCTGCCCCCCCCACTTCATATGTCTTCCGGCCCTCCCCCCCACTTCATGTCTTCCGGCCCTCCCTCCTCCCCCCCACTTCATATGTCTTCTGGCCCCCCCCCCCTCCCCCACTTCATATGTCCTCCGGCCCTCCCCCCACTTCATATGTCTTCCGGCCCCCCTCCCCCACTTCATATGTCTTCCGGCCCTCCCCCCACTTCATATGTCTTCCGGCGCCCCCTCCCCCACTTCATATGTCTTCCGGCTCTCCCTCCCCCACTTCATATGTCTTCCGGCTCTCCCTCCCCCACTTCATATGTCTTCCGGCCCCCCCTCCCCCACTTCATATGTCTTCCGGCCCCCCCTCCCCCCCACTTCATATGTCTTCCGGCCCCCCCTCCCCCCCACTTCATATGTCTTCCAGCCCCCCTCCCCCCCACTTCATATGTCTTCCGGCGCCCCCTCCCCCACTTCATATGTCTTCCGGCCCCCCCTCCCCCACTTCATATGTCTTCCAGCCCCCCTCCCCCACTTCATATATCTTCTGGCCCCCCTCCCCCACTTCATATGTCTTCCGGCCCTCCCCTCCCCCACTTCATATGTCTTCCGGCCCTCCCCCCTCCCCCCCACTTCATATGTCTTCTGCCCCCCCCCCCCCCACTTCATATGTCTTCCGGCCCCCCCCTCCCCCACTTCATGTCTTCTGCCCCCCCACTTCATATGTCTTCTGCCCCCCCCCCCACTTCATATGTCTTCCGGCCCCCCCCACTTCATATGTCTTCCGCCCTCCCCCACTTCATATGTCTTCTGCCCCCCCCCCACTTCATATGTCTTCCGGCCCCCCTCCCCCACTTCATGTGTCTTCCGCCCTCCCCCACTTCATATGTCTTCTGCCCCCCCCACTTCATATGTCTTCTGCCCCCCCCCACTTCATATGGCTTCCGCCCTCCCCCACTTCATATGTCTTCTGCCCCCCCCCCACTTCATATGTCTTCTGCCCCCCCCCCCACTTCATATGTCTTCCGGCCCTCCCCCCTCCCACTTCATATGTCTTCCGGCCCCCCCCTCCCCCACTTCATATGTCTTCCGGCCCCCCCCTCCCCCACTTCATATGTCTTCCGGCCCCCCCTCCCCCACTTCATATGTCTTCCGGCCCCCCCCTCCCCCACTTCATATGTCTTCCGGCCCTCCCCCCCACTTCATGTCTTCCGGCCCTCCCCCCTCCCCCCCACTTCATATGTCTTCTGCCCCCCCCACTTCATGTCTTCCGGCCCTCCCTCCTCCCCCCCACTTCATGTCTTCCGCCCCCCCCCCCCCCCACTTCATGTCTTCCGGCCCTCCCCCCTCTTCCCCACTTCATATGTCTTCCGGCCCCCCCTCCCCCCCCACTTCATATGTCTTCCAGCCCCCCTCCCCCCCACTTCATATGTCTTCCAGCCCCCCTCCCCCACTTCATATGTCTTCCGGCCCCCCTCCCCCACTTCATATGTCTTCCGGCTCTCCCTCCCCCACTTCATATGTCTTCCGGCTCTCCCTCCCCCACTTCATATGTCTTCCGGCCCCCCCTCCCCCACTTCATATGTCTTCCGGCCCCCCCTCCCCCCCACTTCATATGTCTTCCAGCCCCCTCCCCCCCACTTCATATGTCTTCCGGCGCCCCCTCCCCCACTTCATATGTCTTCCGGCCCCCCCTCCCCCACTTCATATGTCTTCCAGCCCCCTCCCCCCCACTTCATATGTCTTCCGGCCCCCCCTCCCCCACTTCATATGTCTTCCGGCCCCCCTCCCCCCCACTTCATATGTCTTCCGGCTCTCCCTCCCCCACTTCATATGTCTTCCGGCCCCCCTCCCCCACTTCATATGTCTTCCAGCCCCCTCCCCCCCACTTCATATGTCTTCCGGCTCTCCCTCCCCCACTTCATATGTCTTCCAGCCCCCCTCCCCCCCACTTCATATGTCTTCCGGCTCTCCCTCCCCCACTTCATATGTCTTCCGGCGCCCCCTCCCCCACTTCATATGTCTTCCGGCGCCCCCTCCCCCACTTCATATGTCTTCCAGCCCCCCTCCCCCACTTCATATGTCTTCCGGCCCCCCCCTCCCCCACTTCATATGTCTTCCGGCCCCCCTCCCCCCCACTTCATATGTCTTCCGGCTCTCCCTCCCCCACTTCATATGTTTTCCAGCCCCCCTCCCCCCCACTTCATATGTCTTCCGGCCCCCCTCCCCCACTTCATATGTTTTCCAGCCCCCCTCCCCCCCACTTCATATGTCTTCTGGCCCCCCCCTCCCCCACTTCATATGTCTTCCAGCCCCCCTCCCCCACTTCATATGTCTTCCAGCCCCCCTCCCCCACTTCATATGTCTTCCGGCCCCCCTCCCCCCCACTTCATATGTCTTCCGGCTCTACCTCCCCCACTTCATATGTCTTCCAGCCCCCCTCCCCCCCACTTCATATGTCTTCTGGCCCCCCTCCCCCACTTCATATGTCTTCCGGCCCTCCCCTCCCCCACTTCATATGTCTTCCGGCTCTCCCCTCCCCCACTTCATATGTCTTCCGACCCTCCCCCACTTCATATGTCTTCCGGCCCCCTCCCCCACTTCATATGTCTTCCGGCCCCCCTCCCCCACTTCATATGTCCTCCGGCCCCCCTCCCCCACTTCATATGTCCTCCGGCGCGGGTCACCATTAAACAAGCACAACCTACCTAGGAAGACGATGGTCTGTTTTCGGGCTGATCTGGCTTCTGAGGTGCTGCTTTTGGTCATCTCGTTGGTCCCGGCGGTTCCAGGTGGACCCTTCACCGTGACGGTTCCCTTCTTGGTGGCCATCAGTGTCACCATCATCTTCCGACACATGAAGGCCACGCCAGCCAGGACCACGATGTAGACCACGAAGGCGCTGAAGATGCTGGCCTGGAACGCCGCCCACTTGGAGTGAAGGTTGGTGCAAAGCGTCCGATTGGCAGACAGATGGTAGGCGGCGGAGACGTTACATTGGGAGCGCCTGCCGGTCACCGGGCTCAGCGGGTATTCCGCACCCATGGCAAAGATCAACGGCAACGCCACCCCAACCGAGGTCAGCCACGCAAAGCAAATCATCAGCTTGACGGCGCGGGTGCCGGAAATCAGCTTGAAGCGGAAGGGGTGGCAGATGGCCATGAACCTCTCGAAGCTGAGGGTGCCCACGTGGAAGATGGTGGCGTAGCTGCAGGCCTCAAACAGAAAGCAATAAACCTTACAGGTGACGTCCCCATAAGGGGAAGAGAATGGAAACCAGATGAGGGAGTAGAGCTCCACCGGCATCCCCAGCAGGAGGACCAGCAGGTCTGAGCAGGCCAGGCTGATCATGTGGTCGCTCACCCCTTTCTGGAGGTAGCCCTTGTCCCGCAGAACCTTGGTGGTCCGGATGGTGGCGCTGTTCCCGATGATCCCGGCCAGCAGAATAATTCCATACAAGACCGTCATGGAGATCTTCACCGTCAGCTGAACCTCGAAATCTGGAACGTGCGAGTGATCGATGAAGTCGGCGCAGTGATCGCCCGCCATGGCCGCGGCCTGTCCGCTTCCTGGAGAGGAACTATGGCTGGTCCCCTGGAGAGGTCCTCATAGTCCCGGCTAGAGGAGGACCACGGAGACCACACAGCTTCCTGGGCGAAGTCCTCCGAGTGTGGACAGAGCTGCGCCCTCCTGAACCGCGCCGGGCGTTGTCAGCGATTACACAAAGTTAAACATTTACCAGATCCGTGTGTGGGAAGCACGAGATGGAGAGCGAGATATGCTGCAGGTGAGTCCCCGCCCTTCGGGGTCATGAAATCTCGGAAGGGTGGCAAATCTCAAACAATGGAGATGAAAGACACACCTAATTGGGTTCTCTCTATCCCACATCTGATCAGTGTTTATAAACAATGTTACTTTGTATTTTTTTTCCCTGTCTGATCGATGTTTAACCACTTGCTTACTGGGCACTTAAACCCCCCTCAGTCCCAGACCAATTTTCAGCTTTCAGCGCTGATGCACTTTGAATAACAAGTACGCGGGCATACAACACTGTACCCAAATGAAATTTTTATCATTTTTTCCCACAAATAGAGCTTTCTTTTGGTGGTATTTAGTTACAGCTCGGAGTTTTATTTTTTGCTAAACAAACAAAAAAAGATGCAAAAAAAATAAAAAATCATGTTTAATAGTTTGTTATAAAATTCTGCAAACGGGTCATTTTTCTCCTTCATTGAAGTGCGCTGATGAGACGGCACTGATAGGCTGCACTGGTGGGCACTGATGGGCTGCACTGGTGGGCACTGATAGGCAAAGTTAAGGCGGCACTAATAGGCACAGATAAGGTGGCACCGATGGGCACAGATAAGGCGGCACTGATGGGCAAAGATGGGCACAGATAAGATGGCACGGATGGGCACTGATAGGTACCACTGATAGATGGGACTGATGGGCACTGATAGGTGGCTCTGCTGGGCGGCACTGCTGGGCACTGATGGGCAGCACTGGGGTGCAGCACCTTTGAGGCAGATTGTGGGCACTGCTGGGTGGCACTGTGGGTGGCACTGACGGGGGGCACTTACTTTTAATAAGTGGGGCACTGCAGGGGGCAGGTGGGCACTGGCAGGGGGCAGGTGGTCGTTAGCAGGGCTGGCCGTGATCGGCTTTTTTTTTTCTCCTCGCTCTGTCAGCGTGAGGAGGAATACTAGCCGATTACCGGCTCCATTATATCACATGATCAGCTGTCATTGGCTGACAGCTGATCACGTGATAAGGGGTCGGGATCGAACCCTTGCACGGATCGGTGATCAGGCGAGTCTCACGGACTCGCCAATCACAGAGCGCGCCGCACGCTCCCCTCAGGGGGCACGCAGGCCGCTCGTACACGGGACGACGTCAATAGACGTATATTCCTGTAGTCGTCAATTGACTATAGCGCGGGTCTCAAGTGGTTATAAACAATGTTTCTTTGTATCTCTCTATACCACATCTGATCGATGTTTATAAACAATGTTTCTTTGTATCTCTCTATCTCCAGTCTGATCGATGTTTATAAACAATGTTTCTTTGTATCTCCCCGTCTGATGGGTGATGGGGGAGGGGGTTCAGGCAGTGACCAAGCGGCGGTGCATTGTATCAGACTCGTTGTACTTCCATCGTCTGGTCTCTGAATATTTCTTGGTTGGTGAGGTGACAAGTGACGTCGGACCCTCAGAGTCGGGGGTCACATTAAGGCCCCAAATGTAACACTTCAATCTGATTGGACAATGTTATGGAGTTGAGAGCTATAAAATGAAGAGAAGAATGGATAGAAGGGGGAGGGAGATAATCTGGAGGCGGAGTCTCAGGGAGGCCTGGATGGATCTACATTGAACGATCGCTCAGTTCCCACAATACACAGACAGTGCGATCGTCTTCCCCTCCCCCACATCCTCAGTGTAATGGCTGAGCCTCACTATGACATCAGCGATCGCGGTGCATCGTCAGAACACGATTGGTGACCTCGGAGGATGGGACTGGCTTGGCTACGATTCTACGATTGATGACCTCAGTACACATCAGCTACAGACTTCACTGGCCGCATGCTGATTACTAACGCGTTTCTTCATTCGCTCTGCATAGAGAAGGGAAGGACTAGAACCCCGCTCAGCTTTTCCCGATCTCCTCCCACTTCCCGTCCTGAAGATTCTCCACAGAAGTACAAATGTCTTCAGTAGAGTCGGGGGATGGGGGAGCCCCTCATTCCGCACACAGCCGGAAAGTCCGATCGTGTAGAAAATTCCGACGCACAAAGTGCCGCGCATGCTAAGAATAAATTTGGAGAGGAAAGCGATTGGCTGCGGGCCTCTACAAAGTCCCGTCGTGCGATGTTTACATCGTGCGATGTTTACGTCGCCTCCTTCCCAACAAAACTCCGTGTGACCGTCTGTGTGCGACACGAGATCCCGACAAAATCCACCGGAAAAAATCTGATGGATTTTGTTGTCGGAACGTCCAGCCGTGTGGGGGGGGGGGGAAGTGTTGTCTGTTTCCCCTCACTTCCTGCCCCTCCCCCCCAGACAGGAAGTGAGAGGAAATCTCTCCTCTGATAGCAGGAAAACCTGACAGAGGTTCTAACCCTTATATATTAGATATTCTGCAGGTGAGTCCCCGCCCTTCGGGGTCATGAAGTGTTACTTTGTATCTTTGTATTCCGAGGAATTTCTTGCCGTGTTTTGTGGGACTCCGAGGATTCCTCCGAAATCCATCTATCCTCCAAAACGACCAATTTCTCGGAGCCGCGCGCCTCATAAAACATCGGCGCCATAAAAGCCGCGCCATCCGACACGACGTCCCCCATTTCCAGGCAGCGGCTGAAGAGTCAATTGAATTACTGGAATTGTCCAATAATTCTTCCTGGATGTGACCCCTCGGAAGAATCCGCCGGCAGCCATCTTGCCTTCATATCTCCAGCGTGCCTTGGGGACCCATCCCCCGCCAAGAACAGCGATCCCAGAGATGTCTTATGACGGCATCCATCCCAACCCGTGACAAGTTCTCCACCAGCCGGCCACAAATTCCCCGTCCGCCACCCGCCGCAGAGCCTCCCCCACGGCGTCCATCATCTCAGCGCCAACCCTGCGGCACTCCAACCACCGCGTCACCTTCTCAGACCGCCAACCTTAATGGACCGATCGTAAAACTGCAGTACGGCGGCGGCACGGCGCCCTCCGGGCAACCGCCACCCGGCAATACAAATCTTACACAGCGAGCGCTGTACCGGAGAACACCGAGCCGGTGCCAAGAGACCCAAATTACAGACTGCGGCAAACACCAACCGTACTCCGCACACCTACCCGCAATATACACCCAATACAAGACACCTACCCGCAATATACACCCAATACAAGACACCTACCCGCAATATACACCCAATACAAGACACCTACCCGCAATATACACCCAATACAAGACACCTACCCGCAATATACACCCAATACAAGACACCTACCCGCAATATACACCCAATACAAGACACCTACCCGCAATATACACCCAATACAAGACACCTACCCGCAATATACACCCAACACAAGACACCTACCCGCAATATACACCCAACACAAGACACCTACCCGCAATATACACCCAACACAAGACACCTACCCGCAATATACACCCAACACAAGACACCTACCCGCAATATACACCCAACACAAGACACCTACCCGCAATATACACCCAACACAAGACACCTACCCGCAATATACACCCAACACAAGACACCTACCCGCAATATACACCCAACACAAGACACCTACCCGCAATATACACCCAACACAAGACACCTACCCGCAATATACACCCAACACAAGACACCTACCCGCAATATACACCCAACACAAGACACCTACCCGCAATATACACCCAACACAAGACACCTACCCGCAATATACACCCAACACAAGACACCTACCCGCAATATACACCCAACACAAGACACCTACCCGCAATATACACCCAATACAAGACACCTACCCGCAATATACACCCAATACAAGACACCTACCCGCAATATACACCCAATACAAGACACCTACCCGCAATATACACCCAATACAAGACACCTACCCGCAATATACACCCAATACAAGACACCTACCCGCAATATACACCCAATACAAGACACCTACCCGCAATATACACCCAATACAAGACACCTACCCGCAATATACACCCAATACAAGACACCTACCCGCAATATACACCCAATACAAGACACCTACCCGCAATATACACCCAATACAAGACACCTACCCGCAATATACACCCAATACAAGACACCTACCCGCAATATACACCCAATACAAGACACCTACCCGCAATATACACCCAATACAAGACACCTACCCGCAATATACACCCAATACAAGACACCTACCCGCAATATACACCCAATACAAGACACCTACCCGCAATATACACCCAATACAAGATACAAGACACCTACCCGCAATATACACCCAATACAAGATACCTACCCGCAATATACACCCAATACAAGACACCTACCCGCAATATACACCCAATACAAGATACAAGATACCTACCTGGAATATACACCCAATACCGGATCAGTATATAAGATATACCCGGAATTCGAGGATGACACTTGTAATGAGTGGTTAACACTGTTTGTAGAGGTTTATATCCAAGTATTGGGCTACCCTACTGGACCCTATGGTGGGCAATGCCATTCTTTAATCTTCGGGGTCGGCCCGGATGTTCGCGGGGGCCCCCCCTGGCCTGCTCTGTGCTGGCCCCGGGGGGCTCCCTGGGACGGGCCATTGGGTGGGAGGTCCCTAAAGTCTACTCATTTATTTTCCTACTGTTTTAATGTGATGTAGTAATGCATGAAGTGTAATGCACTCTTTGAAAGAATAAAAGGTTATTTGATAAGATATACCCGGAATACACACCCAATACAAGATACCTACCCGGAATACATACCCAATACAAGATACCTACCCGGAATACACACCCAATACAAGATACCTACCCGGAATACACACCCAATACAAGATACCTACCCGGAATACACACCCAATACAAGATACCTACCCGGAATACACACCCAATACAAGATACCTACCCGGAATACACACCCAATACAAGATACCTACCCGGAATATACACCCAATACAAGATACCTACCCGGAATATACACCCAATACAAGATACCTACCCGGAATACACACCCAATACAAGATACCTACCCGGAATATACACCCAATACAAGATACCTACCCGGAATATACACCCAATACAAGATACCTTCAGTATATACAGCACATATACCTTACAATGATACTCCTCATTATATACACCTCGTATTGTAAGATTCTGGACAGAATAAAGCCCATAAAACATGCCAATGCCGAGGAATTCAGTTTCACACACATAGGTGTGCGCAATGGGTGTGCCAGGTGTGGCACAGAATCCCCCTTTTTAGACCCCTGGTATTTCACCAAAGCACCCTAATGGGGCTCTTAAAAAACTGTAAACAAATAATTAAAAAAAGAAAAATTGTAAAAAATATATAGTTACATAGTAGGGAAGGTAGTAGAAATAGTCCATCCAGTTCCCCCCGTGTAGGTGTGTCGGTAATTATTTCCCATATCCCTGAATAAGATGCACAACCAAGAGTCTTAAAAATATCCATAATCCCCGCTGACACCACGTACTGTGGAAGAGAGCTCCACATCCTTATCTTCCTGACAGTGATAACCCTACAGAGGTGATATGGATTCTCCTCCAATCTGGTTGTGTCCCCCACACTCACTGAGACTCGAGTGTTCCTCCTGTGCTGGGATCACTGCTGAGGGATTTGTAGATCCCCGTCATATCTCCACCCAGCGAGGAGGGATTTAGTGTTTGTCCTCCAATCACCTTATTAGTTTTGTCTCCCATCTCTGGACTCTCTCCAGTTCCAGAACATCCCTTCCGAGGACCGGTGAGCAGAACCGGACAGTATACTCCACATGAGGTCCAACCAGAGTTCTAGAAGGTGCTAGATTCTCGTTTTATCTCCGGAGTAAATCCCATTTTTATGCCAATATTCTGCCGGCTCTGGAAGCTGCAGCTTGGCATTGCTCAGCCCGTCATCATGAAAACTACTGACACCGTCCTCTGCCCCAACGACGCCGTCTTCTGCCCCGCCGACACCGTCCTCTGCCCCGCCGACACCGTCCTCTGCACTGCCGACACCGTCCTCTGCCCTAATGACACCGTCCTCTGCCCCACCGACACCGTCCTCTGCCCCACCGACACCGTCCTCTGCCCCACCGACACCGTCCTCTGCCCCACCGACACCGTCCACTGCCCTAATGGCACCGTCCTCTGCCCTAATGGCACCGTCCTCTGCCCCTAATGGCACCGTCCTCTGCCCCTAATGGCACCGTCCTCTGCCCCACCGACACCGTCCTCTGCCCCACCGACACCGTCCTCTGCCCCACCGACACCGTCCTCTGCCCTAATGACACCGTCCTCTGCCCTAATGACACCGTCCACTGCTCTACTGACACCGTCCTCTGCCCTACTGACACCGTCCTCTGCCCTACTGACACCGTCCTCTACCCTAATGACACCGTCCTCTGCCCCACCGACACCGTCCTCTGCCCCACCGACACCGTCCTCTGCCCCACCGACACCGTCCTCTGCCCCACCGACACCGTCCTCTGCCCCACCGACACCGTCCACTGCTCTACTGCAACCGTCCTCTGCCCTAATGACACCGTCCTCTGCCCTACTGACCCCGTCCACTGCTCTACTGACACCGTCCTCTGCCCTACTGACACCGTCCTCTGCCCTACTGACACCGTCCTCTGCCCTAATGACACCGTCCACTGCTCTACTGACACCGTCCTCTGCCCTACTGACACCGTCCTCTGCCCTACTGACACCGTCCTCTACCCTAATGACACCGTCCTCTGCCCCACCGACACCGTCCTCTGCCCCACCGACACCGTCCTCTGCCCCACCGACACCGTCCTCTGCCCCACCGACACCGTCCTCTGCCCCACCGACACCGTCCTCTGCCCCACCGACACCGTCCTCTGCCCCACCGACACCGTCCTCTGCCCCACCGACACCGTCCACTGCCCTACCGACACCGTCCACTGCTCTACTGCAACCGTCCTCTGCCCTAATGACACCGTCCTCTGCCCTACTGACCCCGTCCTCTGCCCTACTGACCCCGTCCTCTGCCCTACTGACCCCGTCCTCTGCTCTACTGACACCGTCCTCTACCCTACAGACACCGTCCTCTACCCTACAGAAACCGTCCTCTGCCCTAATGACACCATCCTCTACCCCAATGACACCGTCCTCTACCCTACTGACACCGTCCTCCGCCCCAATGACACCGTCCTCCGCCCCAATGACACCGTCCTTTGCACACCCACATACCTGGTTCACACAGCAATAGAGATTCATGAAAATACCTGGCCAACCAGATCCCTCTCCAGCAGTACCTGAAATCCCTCCAACATGGAGTCCTCTCTCCTAACAGGAACACACACCTGTCTCCATATAGATTCCTATACACACCTATATATACATATTACACATACATAAATACCTGTACACACTTATATACACACATCCGTATATACATATTGCTCTGTCTACTCATTGAGGCCCAACAGTCTATGAGCACCCCACTTCTTCTACAGTCATCTGACCTCCCTCGGCCAATCCATATCATCCTGAGCTCGGGGCCCATCTATACTGCTCCAGTTTCTCACCTGCATTTTTAGCAGATTAGGCACTCCTCTGTAAGAGGGAGAGCTCTGTATGGGGGAAATCTGGGGAGAGCTCTGTACTGGGGGATATTTGAGGGGAGAGCTCTGTATGGGGGATATTTGAGGGGAGAGCTCTGTATGGGGGACATTTGGGGGGAGAGCTCTGTACTGGGGGATATTTGAGGGGAGAGCTCTGTATGGGGGACATTTGGGGGGAGAGCTCTGTACTGGGGGATATTTGAGGGGAGAGCTCTGTACTGGGGGATATTTGAGGGGAGAGCTCTGTATGGGGGACATTTGGGGGGAGAGCTCTGTACTGGGGGATATTTGAGGGGAGAGCTCTGTACTGGGGGATATTTGAGGGGAGAGCTCTGTATGGGGGATATTTGAGGGGAGAGCTCTGTATGGGGGAGATTTGAGGGGAGAGCTCTGTACTGGGGGATATTTGAGGGGAGAGCTCTGTATGGGGGACATTTGGGGGGAAAACTCTGTACCGGGGGGAGAGTGCTGTATGAGGTGATTTGGGGAGAGCTCTGTATTGTGCTGATTTGGGAGATGTTTGGGGGCTTTGGAGAGATTTGAAGAAGAGCTCTGTACCAGGGGAGATTTGGGGGAGAGTGCTGCATGGAGTGATTTGGGGCGAGCTCTGTATTGTGCCAATTTGGGGGAGAGCTCTGTACTGGTTGGGAGATTTGGGAAGAGCTCTGTATGGAGAATATTGGGGGGGGGGGGGCTATTTACGGGGTGATTTGGTGGAGAGCTCTGTACTGGGGGAGATTTGGGGGGGAAACTCTGTACCAGGGGAGAGTGCTGTATGAAGTGATTTGGGGAGAGCTCTGTATGGGGGATATTTGAGGGGAGAGCTCTGTATGGGGGATATTTGAGGGGAGAGCTCTGTACTGGGGGACATTTGAGGGGAGAGCTCTGTACTGGGGGACATTTGAGGGGAGAGCTCTGTATGGGGGATATTTGAGGGGAGAGCTCTGTACTGGGGGACATTTGAGGGGAGAGCTCTGTACTGGGGGACATTTGAGGGGAGAGCTCTGTATGGGGGATATTTGAGGGGAGAGCTCTGTATTGGGAGAGATTTGGGGGGAGAGCTCTGTACTGGGGGAGATTTGGGGGGAGAGCTCTGTATTGGGAAAGAGCTTTGTTCTGGAAGAGATTTGGTGGAGAGTTCTGTATTGTGCCAATTTGGGGAAGAGCTCTTTACTGGTGGAGATTTAGGGGAAACTCTGTACTGGGGGAGAGTGCTGCTGTATGAGGTGATTTGGGGAAAGCTCTGTGTTGTGCTGATTTGGGAGATGTTTGGGGGCTTTGGAGAGATTTAAAGGAGAGCTCTGTACTGGAGATTGGGGGAGAGCTCTGTACTGAGAGAGGTTTTGGGGAGAGTTCCTTATGAGGTCGATTTGGGGGAGAGCTCTTTACTGGGAGAGATTGGAGGGGAGCTTTTTACTGGGAGAGATTTGGGGGAGAGCTCTGTACTGGTGGAGATTTGGGGGGAAAGCTCTGCACTGGGGGAGATTTGGGGGGAAAGCTCTGCACTGGGGGAGATTTGGGGGGAAAGCTCTGCACTGGGGGAGATTTGGGGGGAAAGCTCTGCACTGGGGGAGATTTGGGGGGAAAGCTCTGCACTGGGGGAGATTTGGGGGGAAACTCTGCAGTGGGGGGGGTTGGGGGGGGAAAGCTCTGCAGTGGGGGAGATTCGGGGGAAGCTCTGTACTGGGGGGGGGATTCGCGGGAGAGCTCTGTATTGGGAGAGATTTCGGGGAGAGCTCTATATTGGGAGAGATTTCGGGGGAATTTAGAAAGAGCTCTGCATGTGGAAGTTTGAGGGGGGAGCTCTCTATGGGGTGGGTTTGGGGGACAGCTCTGTATGGCGCTGATTTGGGGGGAGCTCTATACTGTACTGGGAGATTTTGGAAAGCTCTGTATTAAGGGAAAATTGGGGGAAATCTCTGTACTGAAAGATATGGGGGAGATTTGGTGGAGAGTTCTGTATTGTGGCAATTTGGGGGAGAGCTCTGTACTGGTGGAGATTTAGGAGATGGTTGGGGGATTTAGGAGATTTGGGAAGAACTCTGTATGGGGAAGATTGGGGGGAGAGCTATTTAAGGGGTGATTTGGTGGAGAGCTCTGTACTGGGGGAGATTTGCGGGGGGGGGGGGACTCTGTACTGGGGGAGAGCTCTGTATTGTGCTGATTTGGGAGATGTTTGGGGGCTTTGGAGAGATGTGAAGAGCTCTGTAGTAGAGGGGATTTGGGGGAGAGCCCTGTAGTGGGAGAGAGGTCTATGATGGGGGAGAGCTCTGTATGAGGTAAATTTGGGGGAGAGCTCTGTGCTGGGAGAGATTTGGTGGAGAGCTCTGTACCGGGGGATATTTGGGAGGGAAAGCTGTGTACTGGGGAGATTTGGAGGAAGGGCTCTGTACTGGGCAGATTTGGGGGGAGAGCTCTGTACTGAAGGAGATTTGGGGAGAGCTCTGTACTGGGAGAGATTTGGGGGGAAAGCTCTGTACTGGGGCAGTTTTGGGGAGAGCTCTGTACTGGGAGAGATTTGGGGGGAAAGCTCTGTACTGGGCAGATTTGGGGGGAGAGCTCTGTACTGGGAGAGATTTGGGGGAGAGCTCTGTACTGGGCAGATTTGGGGGGAGAGCTCTGTACTGAAGTAGATTTGGGTAAAGCTCTGTACTGGAAGAGATTTGGGGGAAAGCTCTGTACTGGGGCGATTTGGGGGAAAGCTCTATACTGGGGGAGATTTGGGTAAAGCTCTATACTGGAAGAGATTTGGGGGAAAGCTCCGTACTGGGAGAGATTTGGGGGAAAGCTCTGTACTGGGAGAGATTTGGGGGAAAGCTCTGTACTGGAAGAGATTTGGGGGAAAGCTCTGTACTGGAAGAGATTTGGGGGAAAGCTCTGTACTGGAAGAGATTTGGGGGAAAGCTCTGTACTGGAAGAGATTTGGGGGAAAGCTCTGTACTGGAAGAGATTTGGGGGAAAGCTCTGTACTGGGGGAAATTTGGGTAAAGCTCTGTACTGGAAGAGATTTGGGGGAAAGCTCTGTACTGGGGGAGATTTGGGTAAAGCTCTGTACTGGAAGAGATTTGGGTAAAGCTCTGTACTGGGAGAGATTTGGGGGGAAAGCTCTGTACTGGGGCAGTTTTGGGGAGAGCTCTGTACTGGGAGAGATTTGGGGGAGAGCTCTGTACTGGGCAGATTTGGGGGGAGAGCTCTGTACTGAAGTAGATTTGGGTAAAGCTCTGTACTGGAAGAGATTTGGGGGAAAGCTCTGTACTGGGGCGATTTGGGGGAAAGCTCTGTACTGGGGCGATTTGGGTAAAGCTCTATACTGGAAGAGATTTGGGGGAAAGCTCCGTACTGGAAGAGATTTGGGGGAAAGCTCCGTACTGGGGAGATTTGGGGGAGAGCTCAGTACTGGAAGAGAATCAATCTGAGCTATTGTGTATAAATCGGGTGGAGCTCCGCTTTAAGACCCACCACTGTGTAATAGAATCAAAAGAGAAATACTTCAGTATTCCAAGGTTCATGGCAGGGGGGATTTGAGGGAGAGCTCTGTAGTGGGGGGGGGGGTATTTGGGGGAGAGCTCTGTACTGGGGGACATTTGGGGGAGAGCTCTGTACTGGGGGACATTTGGGGGAGAGCTCTGTACTGGGGGGGGGATTAGAGGGAGAGCTCTGTATTGCAAGGGATTTGGGGGATATCTCTGTACAGGGAGAGATTTGGAAGGAGAGCTCTGTACTGGGAAAGATTTGGGGGAAGGGCTCTGCACTGGGGAGAGATTTGGGGGGGGGGGAAGAGCTCTGTACTGGTCGAGATTTGGGGGGAAAAGCTCGGTACTTGGGGAGATTTGGGAGAAGAGTTCTGTACTGAGGGAGATTTGGGGGAGAGCTCTGTATTGGGGGAGATATGTGGGGGAGAGCTCTGTACTTGGGGTGATTTGGGGGAGAGCTCTGTACTTGGGGTGATTTGGGGGAAAGCTCTGTACTTGGGGTGATTTGGGGGAAAGCTCTGTACTTGGGGTGATTTGGGGGAAAGTTCTGCACTTGGGGTGATTTGGGGGAGAGCTCTGCACTTGGGGTGATTTGGGGGAGAGCTCTGTACTTGGGGTGATTTGGGGGAGAGCTCTGTACTTGGGGTGATTTGGGGGAAAGCTCTGCACTTGGGGTGATTTGGGGAGAGCTCTGCACTTGGGGTGATTTGGGGGAGAGCTCTGTACTTGGGGTGATTTGGGGGAAAGCTCTGCACTTGGGGTGATTTGGGGGAAAGCTCTGCACTTGGGGTGATTTGGGGGAAAGCTCTGCACTTGGGGTGATTTGGGGGAAAGCTCTGCACTTGGGGTGATTTGGGGGAAAGCTCTGCACTTGGGGTGATTTGGGGGAAAGCTCTGCACTTGGGGTGATTTGGGGGAAAGCTCTGCACTTGGGGTGATTTGGGGGAAAGCTCTGCACTTGGGGTGATTTGGGGAAAAACTCTGTACTGGGGTGATTTAAGGGAGAGCCCCGCACTGAGGGAGGGCTCTGTATTGGGAGAGATTTGGAGATTGTGATATCTTGTGGTAGCCCCTCAAAGCACCCTCCCAATGTTGAGGGGATGTGGTCCGGTACGGTTCAGGAGGGGGGGGGGCACTCTCTCTCCTCCCCCCTCTTTTCCTGCAGCCTGCCAGGTTGCGTGCTCAGATAAGGGTCTGGTATGGAAAATCATGCATTTTTTAAAAAAAAATTGGTTCGGGGGGTTCCCCTGTGGGGGGGATCTAATGCCGTTTTTATCAATGAACTTTTATGTGTATTGCAGCCGCGAGTCGTTTTAAATTACTTTTTTTCTTTAGAAATGTCATTTTGTTCTCGAACTGTTCTAAACACAGGAAACATGCGCCCCTTTACAGGCATACTGTAGACACCCCCCAGGTATGAAATTTAAAGGAATATTACACTTTTATTGTTCCACTTTAAGCATTATTAAAATCACTGCTTTTGAAAAAAACAGCCATTTTTAAACCTTTTTTTTTGCATTGACCCATGTCCCCTGGGGCAGGATCCGGGTCCCCAAACCCTTTTTATGACAATACTATGCATATAAGCCTATAAAATGAGCACTTTTGATTTCTCCCATAGACTTAAAGGGTGTTCCACGGCTTTCAAATTTGCTCCGAACACCCAAAATTGTTCACTGTTCAGCGAACTGGCAAACAGCCAATGTTCAAGTCAAACATAAACCACATTCTTCCCTCTGATCTCCAATGTAAGGAACATTCTTCTCACTGATCACCAATGTAAGGAACATTCTTCTCACTGATCACCAATGTAAGGAACATTCTTCTCACTGATCCCCAATGTAAGGAACATTCTTCTCACCGATCACCAATGTAAGGAACATTCTTCTCACTGATCACCAATGTAAGGAACATTCTTCTCACTGATCCCCAATGTAAGGAACATTCTTCTCACTGATCACCAATGTAAGGAACATTCTTCTCACTGATCACCAATGTAAGGAACATTCTTCTCACTGATCACCAATGTAAGGAACATTCTTCTCACTGATCCCCAATGTAAGGAACATTCTTCTCACTGATCACCAATGTAAGGAACATTCTTCTCACTGATCACCAATGTAAGGAACATTCTTCTCACCGATCACCAATGTAAGGAACATTCTTCTCACTGATCCCCAATGTAAGGAACATTCTTCCCACTGACCACCAATGTAAGGAACATTCTTCTCACTGATCACCAATGTAAGGAACATTCTTCTCACTGATCACCAATGTAAGGAACATTCTTCTCACTGATCACCAATGTAAGGAACATTCTTCTCACTGATCACCAATGTAAGGAACATTCTTCTCACCGATCACCAATGTAAGGAACATTCTTCTCACCGATCACCAATGTAAGGAACATTCTTCTCACTGATCCCCAATGTAAGGAACATTCTTCTCACTGATCCCCAATGTAAGGAACATTCTTCCCACTGACCACCAATGTAAGGAACATTCTTCTCACTGATCCCCAATGTAAGGAACATTCTTCTCACCGATCACCAATGTAAGGAACATTCTTCTCACCGATCACCAATGTAAGGAACATTCTTCTCACCGATCCCCAATGTAAGGAACATTCTTCCCACTGATCTCCAATGTAAGGAACATTCTTCCCACTGATCACCAATGTAAGGAACATTCTTCTCACTGATCACCAATGTAAGGAACATTCTTCTCACTGATCACCAATGTAAGGAACATTCTTCTCACTGACCTCCAATGTAAGGAACATTCTTCTCACTGATCCCCAATGTAAGGAACATTCTTCTCACTGATCACCAATGTAAGGAACATTCTTCTCACTGATCCCCAATGTAAGGAACATTCTTCTCACTGATCACCAATGTAAGGAACATTCTTCCCACTGATCTCCAATGTAAGGAACATTCTTCCCACTGATCACCAATGTAAGGAACATTCTTCTCACTGACCTCCAATGTAAGGAACATTCTTCTCACTGATCCCCAATGTAAGGAACATTCTTCTCACTGATCCCCAATGTAAGGAACATTCTTCTCACTGATCTCCAATGTAAGGAACATTCTTCTCACTGATCTCCAATGTAAGGAACATTCTTCTCACTGATCACCAATGTAAGGAACATTCTTCTCACTGATCACCAATGTAAGGAACATTCTTCTCACTGATCACCAATGTAAGGAACATTCTTCTCACTGACCCCCAATGTAAGGAACATTCTTCTCACTGATCACCAATGTAAGGAACATTCTTCTCACTGATCACCAATGTAAGGAACATTCTTCTCACTGATCACCAATGTAAGGAACATTCTTCCCACTGATCACCAATGTAAGGAACATTCTTCTCACTGATCACCAATGTAAGGAACATTCTTCTCACTGATCACCAATGTATGGAACATTCTTCTCACTGACCACCAATGTAAGGAACATTCTTCTCACTGATCACCAATGTAAGGAACGTTCTTCTCACTGATCACCAATGTAAGGAACATTCTTCTCACTGACCCCCAATGTAAGGAACGTTCTTCCCACTGATCACCAATGTAAGGAACGTTCTTCCCACTGATCACCAATGTAAGGAACATTCTTCTCACTGATCACCAATGTAAGGAACATTCTTCTCACTGATCACCAATGTAAGGAACATTCTTCTCACTGATCACCAATGTAAGGAACATTCTTCTCACTGATCACCAATGTAAGGAACATTCTTCTCACTGACCACCAGTGTAAGGAACATTCTTCTCACTGATCACCAATGTAAGGAACATTCTTCTCACTGATCACCAATGTAAGGAACATTCTTCTCACTGATCACCAGTGTAAGGAGCATTCTTCCCACTGATCACCAATGTAAGGAACATTCTTCTCACTGATCACCAATGTAAGGAACATTCTTCCCACTGATCACCAATGTAAGGAACATTCTTCTCACTGATCACCAATGTAAGGAACATTCTTCTCACTGATCACCAATGTAAGGAACATTCTTCTCACTGATCACCAATGTAAGGAACATTCTTCCCACTGATCACCAATGTAAGGAACATTCTTCTCACTGATCACCAATGTAAGGAACATTCTTCTCACTGATCACCAATGTAAGGAACATTCTTCTCACCGATCACCAATGTAAGGAACATTCTTCTCACTGATCACCAATGTAAGGAACATTCTTCTCACCGATCACCAATGTAAGGAGCATTCTTCCCACTGATCACCAATGTAAGGAACATTCTTCTCACTGATCACCAATGTAAGGAACATTCTTCCCACTGATCACCAATGTAAGGAACATTCTTCTCACTGATCACCAATGTAAGGAACATTCTTCTCACTGATCACCAATGTAAGGAACATTCTTCTCACTGATCACCAATGTAAGGAACATTCTTCTCACTGATCACCAATGTAAGGAACATTCTTCCCACTGATCACCAATGTATGGAACATTCTTCCCACTGATCACCAATGTAAGGAACATTCTTCCCACTGATCACCAATGTAAGGAACATTCTTCTCACTGATCACCAATGTAAGGAACATTCTTCTCACCGATCACCAATGTAAGGAACATTCTTCTCACTGATCACCAATGTAAGGAACATTCTTCTCACCGATCACCAATGTAAGGAGCATTCTTCCCACTGATCACCAATGTAAGGAACATTCTTCTCACTGATCACCAATGTAAGGAACATTCTTCCCACTGATCACCAATGTAAGGAACATTCTTCTCACTGATCACCAATGTAAGGAACATTCTTCTCACTGATCACCAATGTAAGGAACATTCTTCTCACTGATCACCAATG
Source organism: Lithobates pipiens (assembly GCF_037356315.1). Classification (NCBI taxonomy): domain Eukaryota; kingdom Metazoa; phylum Chordata; class Amphibia; order Anura; family Ranidae; genus Lithobates; species Lithobates pipiens. Next base: position 350,413,385 of record NW_027507784.1, on the reverse strand, counting down.
TAAGGAACATTCTTCTCACTGATCACCAATGTAAGGAACATTCTTCTCACTGATCACCAATGTAAGGAACATTCTTCTCACTGATCACCAATGTAAGGAACATTCTTCTCACTGATCACCAATGTAAGGAACATTCTTCCCACTGATCACCAATGTAAGGAACATTCTTCTCACTGATCACCAATGTAAGGAACATTCTTCTCACTGATCACCAATGTAAGGAACATTCTTCTCACTGATCACCAATGTAAGGAACATTCTTCCCACTGATCACCAATGTAAGGAACATTCTTCTCACTGATCACCAATGTAAGGAACATTCTTCTCACTGATCACCAATGTAAGGAACATTCTTCTCACCGATCACCAATGTAAGGAACATTCTTCTCACTGATCACCAATGTAAGGAACATTCTTCTCACTGATCACCAATGTAAGGAACATTCTTCTCACCGATCACCAATGTAAGGAGCATTCTTCCCACTGATCACCAATGTAAGGAACATTCTTCTCACTGATCACCAATGTAAGGAACATTCTTCCCACTGATCACCAATGTAAGGAACATTCTTCTCACTGATCACCAATGTAAGGAACATTCTTCTCACCGATCACCAATGTAAGGAACATTCTTCCCACTGATCACCAATGTAAGGAACATTCTTCTCACTGATCACCAATGTAAGGAACATTCTTCTCACTGATCACCAATGTAAGGAACATTCTTCTCACTGATCACCAATGTAAGGAACATTCTTCCCACTGATCACCAATGTAAGGAACATTCTTCTCACTGATCACCAATGTAAGGAACATTCTTCTCACCGATCACCAATGTAAGGAACATTCTTCCCACTGATCACCAATGTAAAGAAACGTACCCTATGGTGCGTTCCAATTCCGACACCACGACTCCCTACTACACCCATAACACGATATGATCCAATTCCGATATCGTGACTCCCCACTCCATCCATAACATGGTACGATCTGATTTAGACACGATACCCTACTCCACTCATAAACCGGTACGATCTGATTCCAGACACCAAGACTCCCTACTCCACCCATAACCCGGTACTATCCGATAATGTGACTCCCTACTCCATTCATAACCCGGTATGGTCTGAACCCAACACTGACTCCCCTACACCTCAGAAGAGGAGACGGACTCCACCCATAACGCAGATGGCGTTTACCCCCAGGACGGAGACCCCTCCCTCTGCCCATGGCATTCCCCAGGAACCGACTCACACATGAACGAGGAGGCCTCGTAATCTTCACAAACCATCAGATTTATTTGATACAACAATATTTTTACATAAAACACAAAATCATCCTGAGATTAGAAGGCAGCTGGCATGGCCAGTGCTGAGAGTTATGGGAGACGCAATGCTGTCTGGAAGGTTTGTAGTGTTTGTAGGAATTGGGAAGACTGTTCATATTAAGCAGCCAGAAACATCCATCAGCTCTGGGCGGAGCAAAGAGCGGTTAGCGGTCAGCTTGCCAAAGGCGAGTGTCCAGAACCCCCGTCATCAGTACGGAGAATGAAGTCGATCCCGCCAGAGGAGGCCACACAGACTTTGTATTGGGAATAATGAGATCTCGTAATTGTTACTATAAAATCCATTTGCAATTCATGGAGGGACACAGGAATTCAGAGGCTGTTGGTTATATTTCCACCTACATGAGGACTGGACACTGGAAAACAAAATCTGCAGACCAACCAAGTTTAACGCCTCCTAGGCCCAGCATGCCAAAGTTTTGTGGAAAAGCAGTATGACGATCATAGACAGATAGGTGGGACCTGCATCCCTCAAAGACGTACAAAAGATGGATCCTATTTTCTGTAGAGTCACTGAGAGGAATTCAATGACTGTTGGGATGTCCATCTGAAGGGCAACAAAACACCAACAGGCCTACATAAAGAAAAGAGTTGGGGATTGCCTGCCCCTCAAAGAGCCGCCTAAAGGCTCTTACACCCCAGGGTGGCACAAGACGAGGTCTGACCACTCACTTAGTAGAACATTCCAACAGAAGACCAGGGTGGGGCTTTCCAAATCTGAGAAAACATTTCCATGATGCCAAAAGACCCCACAGATTCAGTGGAGTGGCCCCCCGACAGGGAAGGGTGGAACGGATCCTTATATATGGAATGAGAAGTAGGTCACCATTTATAGAGAACCCCTGGAACCATTCTGCCATAAGTATCGGGGTTCCTTTTTCTACAGAAAACCCACGAGGGCTGCATGGAGATCTGTGAACATGGTAGGTTGGAAAACATGAACTGAAGAGGGGGCTGGGAGTATTACAACCAAGAAACCACCTCCTGAACCCAAGCAACCGACTGTCCAAATGTCTGCAAAGACCAACAAATGTCCCCCTACTTTGTAAATTGGGGGCACCCCCTCATGATGAAAGAGGTTTATCTGAGGGTTTAGGGGACTTGGAAGTCCAGGCTTTAAAGATGGAGGCCTGGAAGTATCAAAAGACGTTATTGGCCTCCAAGGAGGGATGAACCTTTCCATTCTGAGCTCCAGGCGGTTCTCTTGCCTTTGAGGACATTCTTAAGGAGGGTGTCCAGTACAGCTCTGAGGAGGAACGGTCCCTTGTAGGGCATATGAAGCAGATGCTTTATCCATGATGATTGGTCAGCATAACACTTAGTGGACATGAGAAGAACTCTTTAGTCAGACAGGAGGCCACCAACATCCACGTCGTACTTCAAGGCTCCAGAAGAATATGGCTACTATACAAGCTAAACTCTCTCTAAAGGCCTTAGCTCAGTCAGCTAGAGTTTGGGAAATGGAGGTCTCGGCCAGAGCAGGGGGTCAAGGTAGGGCCTCCTGCCAGAAAAGAACCTCCAATTGCAGGTCGGTCTTCCACTGGGATAATCTGTGTCTCAAGTCAAGATCCTGCCGGATCCACAGTGGGGCATCCCACCTTTTAATAAATGCCTCCTCAAATGGGACAGGGCTACTAGCCTATTTGGAAGTGCGAATAGCCTGTCAGGGGTCTTCAAGTCTCCATAAAGGACAACTGGGAAGAGCAGGTCCATGGGAAAGGTCCTAGCGGTCCTGGGAATGCTAAAGGAGCCTAGAATAGGAAAAGCACAGGTAAAAGCTGCAGACTGACCTTGGAGATCTTTAAAATGGAGTCAATAGGAGCACATAGAGCGGGAGGGGCTCTGCTGGACGCGCTGCGAGCGGGAGGGGCTCTGCTGGGCGCGCTGCGAGCGGGAGGGGCTCTGCTGGGCGCGCTGCGAGCGGGAGGGGCTCTGCTGGGCGCGCTGCGAGCGGGAGGGGCTCTGCTGGGCGCGCTGCGAGCGGGAGGGGCTCTGCTGGGCGCGCTGCGAGCGGGAGGGGCTCTGCTGGGCGCGCTGCGAGCGGGAGTGGCTCTGCCGGGCGCGCTGCCAGCGGGAGGGGCTCTGCCGGGCGCGCTGCCAGCGGGAGGGGCTCTGCCGGGCGCGCTGCCAGCGGGAGGGGCTCTGCCGGGCGCGCTGCCAGCGGGAGGGGCTCTGCCGGGCGCGCTGCCAGCGGGAGGGGCTCTGCTGGGAGTGGGCGGGGCTATACTGGGAGCGCTGGGAGTGGGCGGGGCTATACTGGGAGCGCTGTGAGTGGGCGGGGCTATACTGGGAGCGCTGCCAGCGGGAGGGGATGTACTGAGCTGGTCCACAATTTTTTGTTTGCAAAAGGTCCTGTTGGTGGCAGTATAACCCAAGTCTCGGAATTGCTGTGCCCCTTAATGAAGGGAAATTGTCTGCGGCGGCCTCGTTATTTCCCAGAAGACGATCGTTATCTTACTCCTCGTGCCATTATACTTGTTACCTTATTAGTGCAGCTCCCTCCCCCCATCCTGACATAATTCTTATTAGTGCGGCCTTCATCTCTCCGTCCTGACAACACAGAAATAATACGCCGGCCCAGAATTGCTTTATGGTGATTGAAACGCGTCAGCTGAAGATTGTTTAGTGCAAATGAGCCGGTCCCGCTGGAACAATACGATCCGGCGGAGAGGTGACTGCAGGCCAAACCGCCAACAAGATTGCAATTTGATTAGAAGTTCCACATTAACCGTTTGCAGCGAGAATCGTCCACACAGCGCTCCCTACTCCGCGGGAAATCACAGAGCAGCATGGCGAGGGGGAGGGGCTGCGGGCAGGAAACCGTGACATCTCTACACAGCGCAGAGCACATCTCTACACAGCGCAGAGCACACGCCTCCGTTCACACAGCGCAGAGCACACGCCTCCGTTCACACAGCGCAGAGCACACGCCTCCGTTCACACAGCGCAGAGCACACGCCTCCGTTCACACAGCGCAGAGCACACTGCACACACCTCCAGTCACACAGCGCAGAGCACACTGCACACACCTCCAGTCACACAGCGCAGAGCACACTGCACACACCTCCAGTCACACAGCGCAGAGCACACTGCACACACCTCCAGTCACACAGCGCAGAGCACACTGCACACACCTCCAGTCACACAGCGCAGAGCACACTGCACACACCTCCAGTCACACAGCGCAGAGCACACCGCGCACACCTCCATTCATGGAACAGTCACCTACACAGGATGGTGCACATGGCACACCACCATCCATCGTCAGACTGGTCATGGAACGGTCACGCACACATAGCATGATGCACACACAGACATACAAGGAGATTGGACAGGACACAGGTTGGGGGGATGGGTGTCACAATGTTCTGGCTCAGTACGGAGGAGGTCCGATTCGGACAGGTTTCGGTTTCAGGTGGTCGGTAGTGGGCGGAGTCAGCTGGATACTCCGGCATACAGCGGGATGTGATGGTGTCCCGGATTCAGCAGCTGGCGATGGGCTCATTAAGGCAGGTGGATGGTGGGGGGTGGATGATGGGGGGTGGATGATGGATGGTGGGGGGTGGATGGTGGGGGGTGGATGGTGGGGGGTGGATGATGGGGGGGTGGATGATGGATGGTGGGGGGTGGATGATGGATGGTGGGGGGTGGATGATGGGGGGTGGATGATGGGGGTCCAGCATGAACAGTCCTGTATAAGGAATGTCCCCCAAAGATTGTCACTCCGCCAGGGAAAGCTGCAAAAGAGCAGAGACGTCATCATCATATCACCATGACAACACTAAGCCACGCCTCCAGCTGACAACACTCACCCTCCACTATGAGGGACCACCGGGGTCCTCCTCGGGGCCGATGGTGTGCAGCGGGATGAGGCTCTGCGTCTGTTCTGTGTCCTCCGATGTCCTGAGATACAAAGAAATCATGAAGCCACAGGAAGAGACACCATCAGTCTGATACAACAAGCCACCCGCCTCACACACCTACCCCTACCACACACACCTACCCCTACCACACACACGTACCACACACACACCTACCACACACACACCTACCACACACACACCCCTCTACCACACACACACCTACCCCTACCACACACACACCTACCCCTACCACACACACACCCGCCACACACACGTACCACACACACACCTACCACACACACACCTACCACACACACACCTACCCCTACCACACACACACCCGCCACACACACGTACCACACACACACCTACCACACACACACCTACCACACACACACCCGCCACACCCACACCTACCCCTACCACACACACACCTACCTACCCCTACCACACACACACCTACCTACCCCTACCACACACACACCTACCCCTACCACACACACACCTACCTACCCCTACCACACACACACCTACCCCTACCACACACACACCTACCCCTACCACACACACACCTACCTACCCCTACCACACACACACCTACCTACCCCTACCACACACACACCTACCTACCCCTACCACACACACACCTACCTACCCCTACCACACACACACCTACCTACCCCTACCACACACACACCTACCCCTACCACACACACCTACCCCTACCACACACACGTACCACACACACACCTACCCCTAACACACACACACACCTACCCCTACCACACACACCTACCCCTACCACACACACACCCGCCACACACACACCTACCCCTACCACACACACACACACACCTACCCCTACCACACACACACACACACCTACCCCTACCACACACACCTACCACACACACACCTACCCCTACCACACCCACACCTACCCCTACCACACCTACCCCTACCACACCCACACCTACCCCTACCACACCCACACCTACCCCTACCACACCCACACCTACCCCTACCACACACACACCCGCCACACACACGTACCACACCCACCTACCACACCCACCCCTACCACACACACCTACCACACACACACCTACCCCTACCACACCCACCCCTACCACACACACCTACCCCTACCACACACACACCCGCCACACACACGTACCACACACACACACACACCCGCCACACACACACACCTACCCCTACCACACACACCTACCACACACACACCTACCCCTACCACACACACACCCGCCACACACACGTACCACACACACACACACACCCGCCACACACACACCTACCCCTACCACACACACACACACCCGCCACACACACACCTACCCCTACCACACACACACACACCTACCACACACACCTACCTACCACACACACACCTACCTACCACACACACACCTACCCCTACCACACACACACACCCGCCACACACACGTACCACACACACACACACACACGCCACACACACACCTACCCCTACCACACACACACACACACCTACCCCTACCACACACACCTACCACACACACACACACCTACCCCTACCACACACACACACACACCTACCCCTACCACACCCACACCTACCCCTACCACACACACACCTACCCCTACCACACACACACCCGCCACACACACGTACCACACCCACCTACACACCCACCCCTACCACACACACACCTACCCCTACCACACCACCCCTACCACACACACCTACCCCTACCACACACACACCCGCCACACACACACACACACCCGCCACACACACACCTACCCCTACCACACACACACACACACCTACCTACCACACACACACCTACCCCTACCACACACACACACACACCTACCTACCACACACACCTACCCCTACCACACACACACCCGCCACACACACACACACACCCGCCACACACACACCTACCCCTACCACACACACACACACACCTACCTACCACACACACACCTACCCCTACCACACACACACACACACCTACCTACCACACACACACCTACCCCTACCACACACACACCCGCCACACACACGTACCCGCCACACACACGTACCCGCCACACACACACCTACCCCTACCACACACACACACACCTACCACACACACCTACCTACCACACACACACCTACCCCTACCACACACACACCTACCCCTACCACACACACACCTACCCCTACCACACACACACCCGCCACACACACGTACCACACCCACCTACCACACCCACCCCTACCACACACACCTACCACACACACAACTACCCCTACCACACACACACCTACCCCTACCACACACACACCTACCCCTACCACACACACCTACCCCTACCACACCTACCCCTACCACACACACACCTACCACACCCACCCCTACCACACACACACCTACCACACCCACCCCTACCACACACACACCTACCCCTACCACACACACACCTACCCCTACCACACACACACCTACCCCTACCACACACACACCTACCACACACACACCTACCACACACACACCTACCCCTACCACACACACACACCCGACACACACGTACCACACCCACCTACCACACCCACCCCTACCACACACACACCTACCACACCCACCCCTACCACACACACACCTACCTACCACACACACCTACCACACCCACCCCTACCACACACACACCTACCCCTACCACACACACACCTACCCCTACCACACACACACCTACCTACCACACCCACCTACCTACCACACCCACACCTACCCCTACCACACACACCTACCTACCACACACACCTACCACACCCACCCTACCACACACACACCTACCTACCACACACACCTACCTACCACACACACCTACCTACCACACCCACACCTACCCCTACCACACACACCTACCTACCACACACACACCTACCCCTACCACACACACACCTACCCTACCACACACACACCCGCCACACACACGTACCACACCCACCTACCACACCCACCCCTACCACACACACCTACCACACACACACCTACCCCTACCACACCCACACCTACCACACCCACCCCTACCACACACACACAACTACCCCTACCACACACACACCTACCCCTACCACACACACACCTACCCCTACCACACACACCTACCCCTACCACACCTACCCCTACCACACACACACCTACCACACCCACCCCTACCACACACACACCTACCCCTACCACACACACCTACCTACCACACCCACACCTACCCCTACCACACACACCTACCACACACACCTACCTACCACACACACCTACCCCTACCACACACACCTACCTACCACACACCTACCTACCACACACACCTACCACACACACCTACCTACCACACACACCTACCACACACACACACCTACCCCTACCACACACACCTACCACACACACCTACCACACACCCCTACCACACACACCTACCACACACACCTACCTACCACACACCTACCCCTACCACACACACCTACCACACACACCTACCTACCACACACACCTACCACACACACACACCTACCCCTACCACACACACCTACCACACACACCTACCCCTACCACACACCCCTACCACACACACACCTACCCCTACCACACACACCTACCACACACACCTACCTACCACACACACCTACCTACCACACACACCTACCCCTACCACACACACCTACCCCTACCACACACACCTACCCCTACCACACACACCTACCACACACCTACCTACCACACACACCTACCACACACACCTACCACACACACACACCTACCCCTACCACACACACCTACCTACCACACACACCTACCTACCACACACACCTACCTACCACACACACCTACCACACACACACCTACCCCTACCACACACACACCTACCCCTACCACACACACACCTACCCCTACCACACACACACCTACCACACACACCTACCCCTACCACACACACCTACCCCTACCACACACACCTACCTACCACACACACCTACCTACCACACACACCTACCCCTACCACACACACCTACCACACACACCTACCTACCACACACACCCCTACCACACACACCCCTACCACACACACACACACACACACCTACCACACACACACACACACACCTACCACACACACACACACCTACCTACCACACACACCTACCTACCACACACACCTACCCCTACCACACACACCTACCACACACACCTACCACACACACCTACCACACACACCTACCACACACACCTACCACACACACACCTACCCCTACCACACACCCCTACCAACCACACACACACACACCTACCACACACACACACACACACACACACACACACCTACCACACACACACACACCTACCACACACACACACACCTACCCCTACCACACACACCTACCCCTACCACACACACCTACCACACACACCTACCACACACACACACCTACCCCTACCACACACACCTACCACACACACCTACCTACCACACACACCTACCCCTACCACACACACCTACCCCTACCACACACACCTACCCCTACCACACACACCTACCACACACACACCTACCCCTACCACACACACCTACCTACCCCACACACACACACCTACCACACACACACACCTACCACACACACACACCTACCACACACACACACCTACCACACCCACACACCTACCACACCCACACACACACACCTACCACACCCACACACACACACCTACCACACCCACACCCACCACACACACACCTCTACCCCACACACACACACCTCTACCCCACACACACACACCTCTACCCCACACACACACACACACACACACACACACACCTACCTTACTGGCCGATGCTTCCGACATACAAAGGCAAAGATCCTCCGCATGCCCACCATGACTGGATCCCAGTTGTTATAATGGCAGAGCAACGTCACAATAAAGAAGGAGATGAAGACAGGGAGAGCGCCGGCAAAGAAAACCCAGGAGAAGCTCACCTGCAACAAGACAGACCACGGCTGAAATACTACGACCACGGACAGACCACGCCTGAAATACTATGACCACGGACAGACCACGGCTGAAATACTACGACCACGGACAGACCACGGCTGAAATACTATGACCACGGACAGACCACGGCTGAAATACTACGACCACGGACAGACCACGGCTGAAATACTACAACCAGGATCTCCTCTGGAGAGTTAGGACTGCAGATAATATTGGGGTCCCTGGTCATGGCCTCTGCAGTTTACACATGTGACTGGAGCCACTTTGGGTGGGGGGTTTGTGGAACCCATCTCACCTTAGAAAGCTCTTGAAACCCATTTCCAGCTCCCCCGGCCCCTCCTATGTCTAAGTCACCCTGTGTCTATTAGGGGCACAGGGTGACCGAGAACCCCAGTGGGGTCTGCACTAACCAGACTCACCGTACAACCACCCCGGACTCTTTGTGTTACCCCCGTTATCCCGGGTTCTATGTGTGTGGTTTGTGTTACCCCCGTTATTCCGGGTTCTATGTGTGTGGTTTGTGTTACCCCCGTTATCCCGGGTTCTATGTGTGTGGTTTGTGATACCCCGTTATTCCGGGTTCTATGTGTGGTTTGTGTTACCCCCGTTATCCCGGGTTCTATGTGTGTGGTTTGTGTTACCCCCGTTATCCCGGGTTCTATGTGTGTGGTTTGTGTTACCCCCGTTATCCCGGGTTCTATGTGTGTGGTTTGTGTTACCCCCGTTATCCCGGGTTCTATGTGTGTGGTTTGTGTTACCCCCGTTATCCCGGGTTCTATGTGTGTGGTTTGTGTTACCCCCGTTATCCCGGGTTCTATGTGTGTGGTTTGTGTTACCCCCATTATCCCGGGTTCTAGATGTGTGGTTTGTGTTACCCCCGTTATCCCGGGTTCTATGTGTGTGGTTTGTGTTACCCCCGTTATTCCGGGTTCTATGTGTGTGGTTTGTGTTACCCCCGTTATCCCGGGTTCTAGATGCGTGGTTTGCGTTACCCCCGTTATTCCGGGTTCTATGTGTGTGGTTTGTGTTACCCCCGTTATCCCGGGTTCTAGATGCGTGGTTTGCGTTACCCCCGTTATTCCGGGTTCTATGTGTGTGGTTTGTGTTACCCCCGTTATCCCGGGTTCTAGATGCGTGGTTTGCGTTACCCCCGTTATTCCGGGTTCTAGATGCGTGGTTTGTGTTACCCCCGTTATCCCGGGTTCTATGTGTGTGGTTTGTGTTACCCCCGTTATCCCGGGTTCTAGATGTGTGGTTTGTGTTACCCCCGTTATCCCGGGTTCTATGTGTGTGGTTTGTGTTACCCCCGTTATCCCGGGTTCTATGTGTGTGGTTTGTGTTACCCCGTTATTCCGGGTTCTATGTGTGGTTTGTGTTACCCCCGTTATCCCGGGTTCTATGTGTGTGGTTTGTGTTACCCCCGTTATCCCGGGTTCTATGTGTGTGGTTTGTGTTACCCCCGTTATCCCGGGTTCTATGTGTGTGGTTTGTGTTACCCCCGTTATCCCGGGTTCTAGATGTGTGGTTTGTGTTACCCCCGTTATCCCGGGTTCTATGTGTGTGGTTTGTGTTACCCCCGTTATTCCGGGTTCTATGTGTGTGGTTTGTGTTACCCCCGTTATCCCGGGTTCTAGATGCGTGGTTTGCGTTACCCCCGTTATTCCGGGTTCTATGTGTGTGGTTTGTGTTACCCCCGTTATCCCGGGTTCTAGATGCGTGGTTTGCGTTACCCCCGTTATTCCGGGTTCTATGTGTGTGGTTTGTGTTACCCCCGTTATCCCGGGTTCTAGATGCGTGGTTTGCGTTACCCCCGTTATTCCGGGTTCTAGATGCGTGGTTTGTGTTACCCCCGTTATCCCGGGTTCTATGTGTGTGGTTTGTGTTACCCCCGTTATCCCGGATTCTATGTGTGTGGTTTGTGTTACCCCCGTTATCCCGGGTTCTATGTGTGTGGTTTGTGTTACCCCCGTTATCCCGGGTTCTAGATGCGTGGTTTGTGTTACCCCCGTTATCCCGGGTTCTATGTGTGTGGTTTGTGTTACCCCCGTTATCCCGGGTTCTAGATGCGTGGTTTGTGTTACCCCCGTTATCCCGGGTTCTATGTGTGTGGTTTGTGTTGATGGAATGAAGGGATCTTTCACTTTGGACAGTAATATTTCTGAACAATATCCCTCCAGAATATATGAAGATAAATAATTCCACCTTTCCGACTGCTGGAATATTGTAGGAGTCTCATAGTCCATTGCTAGATAGTGTGAGGTGGGGTGGGGGTGGGGGTGGGGGTGCCATGTGATGGTGAAGTGCCTGTATCCCATTGGTCTATCGTTTCTGTCTGCCTTGGGAGCAAAGTATTATGGGATGTCTATGTGGATTAGCTGGTGGGGGAGGGGGGGGGGATTTCTCCTGCAGCCCCTCCTCTCTGTGTAGAGGTCACTTCCAGCTCTAATAGGTCTCCCGAGGTGAGGAGTAACAGACGTCAGATAAAGCTGTGGTGTGAAAGGTATATATGGGTGTCCAGAACGGGGTGGGCGGGACTTCCTCAGATGGGGAATCTGAAAGGAACTACAAGAAAATCAGACATGGAAGGCGCGGCACCTAGTGCGTTACCAGAGATCATTCAATAAGAAGAAATCTTTATATAAAAGAGGGTACTATAAAAACTGTGCATGGGCAGGCACAGAACACGGGGTACAGCCAACGCGTTTCGGGGGCGCACCCCTTTCCTCAGAGCTAGGCCCAATGCCTTGTTACTGAATGTAGTTTACCCCGCCCTGTGTCCTTATGTAAAGAAGGGGGGATTGCCCCCCTGAGTGTAGATCTCTTTGTACCGGTGTTTGAATAAACAGTCGTCTATTTCTTACCCCCCTATACCGACGTCTGGACAAGTGACTGGGTGGCTAAGGGACCCTGGATTGTGCTGGTACCAGCAAGGGAAGAGTATACGGCGGACATACTCCTCTAGAGTGCGGGGTCCATCACAACATATATATATTTGCAAATGTGTGCAAACTAAAGCCCCCGTGTGTAACGTGAACCGTCAGATGGACAATTGGGGTTTGCTGCCGGCTGGCTGGTAAGTGAGCTGGGAATTGTTCTTTGTTGATGTTTGGTGGGAACCGCTAATGACCCGGAACACACCACCCGACAAACAGAACACCGGGGGGCATCAGGAACAACCATACCATACTGGAGAATCCCCTAATAACACTGACCGAGGGAGGGGAGCATTATGTCAGAGGTCCCGGGGGGGGGGGGGGGGGGGGTATGTTGGATCACATCAGAGGTCGGGGGGGATGGGTTTCTATCACATCAGAGGTCTCGGGGGGGGGGGGGGGGGGGGGGGGGTTAGATCACATCAGAGGTCCGGGTGGGAGGGGGGGATCTCCCATCACCAACAGAGAGGGCTAATCCACCCAGAGGGGAGACACCTGACTGAGGGTCTAAAACATACAAACACGTCTGCCCCCCTCCCCCGATCACAGAGGAACGCAGGAGAAGAGGAGAGGTTTAGGCCTTATGTACCAACACCGGCCGGGATCTTCACCGCTTCATTCAGTATAATCATGACAGCGAGACTCCGCCTACTTCCGGGCCCTACACAACGATATACATACATGATATTCCCAAAAGTATTGGGACACCTGCCTTTACATGAACTTTAATTACCCCCCCCCAGTCTTAGTCCGGAGGGTTCAATATTGAGTTGGCCCTTTGCAGCTATAACAGGTTCACCTCTTCTGGAAAGGCCGTCCACAAGGTTTAGGAGGGTGTCTATGGGAATGTTTGACCATTCTTCCAGAAGCACTTTTGTGAGTTCAGGCACTGATGTTGGATGAGAAGTCCTACCTCGCAGTCTCCGCTCTAATTCATCCTAAAGGTGTTCTATGGGGTTGAGGTCAGGACTCTGTGCAGGCCAGTCAAGTTCCTTCACCCCAAACTCGCTCATCCATGTCTTTATGGACCTTGCTTTGTGCGCTGGTCCAAATCATTTAATGGCGGGGGGCTTATGGTGAAGGAGGGGGAGTGGGGGAGGGAGGATTATGGAGTGGGGGGGAGGGAGGATTATGGAGTGGGGGGAGGGAGGGAGGATTATGGAGTGGGGGGGAGGGAGGATTATGGAGTGGGGGGATTATGGAGTGGGGGGAGGGGGGATTATGGAGTGGGGGAGGGGGGATTATGGAGTGGGGGAGGGAGGATTATGGAGTGGGGGAGGGAGGATTATGGAGTGGGGGGATTATGGAGTGGGGGGAGGGGGGATTATGGAGTGGGGGTAGGGGGATTATGGAGTGGGGGTAGGGGGGATTATGGAGTGGGGGTAGGGGGGATTATGGAGTGGGGGGAGGGAGGATTATGGAGTGGGGGAGGGAGGATTATGGAGTGGGGGGAGGGAGGATTATGGAGTGGGGGGAGGGAGGATTATGGAGTGGGGGGGAGGGAGGATTATGGAGTGGGGGGAGGGGGGATTATGGAGTGGGGGAGGGGGGATTATGGAGTGGGGGTAGGGGGGATTATGGAGTGGGGGTAGGGGGGATTATGGAGTGGGGGGGAGGGAGGATTATGGTGTCAGAGGGGGGATTATGGAGTGGGGGGAGGGGGGATTATGGTGTGGGGGAAGGGAGGATTATGGAGTGGGGGAGGGGGATTATGGTGTCAGAGGGGGGATTATGGAGTGGGGGAGGGGGGATTATGGTGGGGGGGTTACTTTTCAGAGGTTGGGCTTGGCCTCTTAGTTCCAGTGAAGGGAACTCTTAAGGCGTCAGCATACCAAGACATTTTGGACAATTTCATGCTCCCAACTTTGTGGGAACAGTTTGGGGACGGCCTCTTCCTGTTCCAACATGATTGCTCACCAGCGCACAAAGCAAGGTCCATAAAGACATGGATGAGCGAGTTTGGGGTGGAGGTACTTGACTGGCCTGCACAGAGTCCTGACCTCAACCCCATAGAAGACTTTTAGGATGAATTAGAGCGGAGACTGCGAGGTAGGCCTTCTCGTCCAACATCGGTGCCTGAACTCACAAATGCTCTTCTGGAAGAATGGTCAAACATTCCCATAGACACCCTCCTAAACCTTGTGGACGGCCTTCCCAGAAGAGGTGAACCTGTTATAGCTGCAAAGGGCCAACTCAATATTGAACCCTCCGGACGAAGACTGGGGGTCATTAGAGGTCATGTGTGTGTAAAGGCAGGTGTCCCAATACTTTTGGTGAGATGGATATATACACACACACAGAAAATGGTATACAGGAGATTTGGGGTACCTTCTGCATGCAGATATCAGCGATGATGGAGAGGGGGATGGTAAGACTCAGAGCCAGGGTGCCAATCAGAGACGAGGTCAGGAAGCAGCCCCTGGAACACACAAAGATCACCTATCATTACACTGGATGGGGACATGGGGCCCCCGCCGAGCCGCACACCAACCCCTCAACACGGCCAGGAGGACACACTTATGGCTCTTTGTCACCATCTGGTGGTTAGAAGGCAGTACAGCAATCATCTACAAATACATTGTCTGGATTGAGTCCCTTATCAGACGGAGAACCGGTCAGAGGGGGGGGGGGGGGGGGCATGGAGGGACAAGCGATGCCCAAATCCACCAGGAAAGCCTCACCACCAGAGGGAACCAAACCCAAAAGAAAAATTCCCGTCAACACCGATGTGCTCAACAAGAACTGGGCGAGTCTCTAGAAGCAACACGTCCAAGAAGGAACCCGGACTAAGAGGTGCAGGTGAGGAAGAGCAGCCAATGAGAGGCTCCAAAGCATTTACACCTCTGAGGAGGAGGACCAATCAGATCAGAGGATGAAGACTCCGTCTCAGGAGGAGGACCAATCAGATCAGAGGATGAAGACTCAGGAGGACCAATGAAGACTCCCAGAGAAAATCTGGAAGGTGTAAAAGGTGTGAAGAGACTTCTGAATCTTCCAGAGAACTCCAAAGCTCCACCCACAAATCAGACGTGTCTTCCACCAACCAATAGGAATCCTCTCCACCACACGTCAGCACAACTAAAACTTGCCGACATTAAAGCTGCCGGAGGAAAGCAGCAACATGCGTGTTTTGTACCAACAGGATCCCTCATATGTGGTCAACAGCTCCATTCTCCCCACCGGGGACACCCCGCAGTACCGCTTCTCCCCACCGGGGACACCCCGCAGTACCGCTTCTCCCCACCGGGGACACCCCGCAGTACCGCTTCTCCCCACCGGGGACACCCCGCAGCACCGCTTCTCCCCACCGGAGACACCCCGCAGCACCGCTTCTCCCCACCGGAGACACCCCGCAGCACCGCTTCTCCCCACCGGAGACACCCCGCAGCACCGCTTCTCCCCACCGGGGACACCCCGCAGCACCGCTTCTCCCCACCGGGGACACCCCGCAGCACCGCTTCTCCCCACCGGAGACACCCCGCAGCACCGCTTCTCCCCACCGGGGACACCCCGCAGCACCGCTTCTCCCCACCGGGGACACCCCGCAGCACCGCTTCTCCCCACCGGGGACACCCCGCAGCACCGCTTCTCCCCACCGGGGACACCCCGCAGCACCGCTTCTCCCCACCGGGGACACCCCGCAGCACCGCTTCTCCCCACCGGGGACACCCCGCAGCACCGCTTCTCCCCACCAATATACCATTAAAATCGATTGTGACGTACAAATGAATCAGGTCAGCCAGGAGCTACACGCCAACGTGTCTCACCGCCACGTCCAGGAGCTACACGCCAACGTCTCACCGCCACGTCCAGGAGCTACACGCCAATGTCTCACCGCCACGTCCAGGAGCTACACGCCAATGTCTCACCGCCACGTCCAGGAGCTACACGCCAACGTCTCACTGCCACGTCCAGGAGCTACACGCCAACGTGTAGCACCGCCACGTCCAGGAGCTACACGCCAACGTCTCACCGCCACGTCCAGGAGCTACACGCCAATGTCTCACCGCCACGTCCAGGAGCTACACGCCAATGTCTCACCGCCACGTCCAGGAGCTACACGCCAACGTCTCACCGCCACATCCAGGAGCTACACGCCAACGTCTCACCGCCACCTCCAGGAGCTACACGCCAACGTCTCACCGCCACGTCCAGGAGCTACACGCCAACGTCTCACCGCCACGTCCAGGAGCTACACGCCAACGTCTCACCGCCACGTCCAGGAGCTACACGCCAACGTCTCACCGCCACGTCCAGGAGCTACACGCCAACGTCTCACCGCCACGTCCAGGAGCTACACGCCAACGTCTCACCGCCACGTCCAGGAGCGACACGCCAACGTCTCACCGCCACGTCCAGGAGCGACACGCCAATGTCTCACCGCCACGTCCAGGAGCTACACGCCAACGTCTCACCGCCACGTCCAGGAGCTACACGCCAACGTCTCACCGCCACGTCCAAGAGCTAAACGCCAATGTCTCACCGCCACCTCCAGGAGCTACACGCCAAAGTCTCACCGCCATGTCCAGGAGCTACACGCCAAAGTCTCACCGCCACATCCAGGAGCTACAAGCCAACGTCTCACCGCCACGTCCAAGAGCTAAACGCCAACGTCTCACCGCCACGTCCAGGAGCTAAACGCCAATGTCTCACCAACATGTCCAGGAGCTACATGCAAACGTCTCACCGCCACGTCCAGGAGCTACACGCCAACGTCTCACCGCCACGTCCAGGAGCTACACGCCAACGTCTCACCGCCACGTCCAGGAGCTACACGCCAACGTCTCACCACCACGTCCAGGAGCTACACGCCAACGTCTCACCGCCACGTCCAGGAGCTACACGCCAACGTCTCACCGCCACGTCCAGGAGCGACACGCCAATGTCTCACCGCCACGTCCAGGAGCTACACGCCAACGTCTCACCGCCACGTCCAGGAGCTACACGCCAACGTCTCACCGCCACGTCCAAGAGCTAAACGCCAATGTCTCACCGCCACCTCCAGGAGCTACACGCCAAAGTCTCACCGCCATGTCCAGGAGCTACATGCAAACGTCTCACCGCCACGTCCAGGAGCTACACGCCAACGTCTCACCGCCACGTCCAGGAGCTACACGCCAACGTCTCACCGCCACGTCCAGGAGCTACACGCCAACGTCTCACCGCCACGTCCAGGAGCTACACGCCAACGTCTCACCGCCACGTCCAGGAGCGACACGCCAATGTCTCACCGCCACGTCCAGGAGCTACACGCCAACGTCTCACCGCCACGTCCAGGAGCTACCACGCCAACGTCTCACCGCCACGTCCAAGAGCTAAACGCCAATGTCTCACCGCCACCTCCAGGAGCTACACGCCAAAGTCTCACCGCCATGTCCAGGAGCTACACGCCAAAGTCTCACCGCCACATCCAGGAGCTACAAGCCAACGTCTCACCGCCACGTCCAAGAGCTAAACGCCAACGTCTCACCGCCACGTCCAGGAGCTAAACGCCAATGTCTCACCAACATGTCCAGGAGCTACATGCAAACGTCTCACCGCCACGTCCAGGAGCTACACGCCAACGTCTCACCGCCACGTCCATGCTTGGAAACTGGCGGCTCCATTTGTGGTTTCATTTGTCCTGACAATCATTTTGATGGTATTTGGATGAAGCCTTTTACCTTTTTATGTTATAATCGATACTTTTTAATAAATATATTACACTATATGTGGCCCCCTGCTTGTAGCCTCATGTGGTGAGCGTTGTTTGCCTCTCCCCCCCACAGTATGAAATAAACCTTCTAAATCTCCCCGGTGGGGGGAAGCGGTGCTGCGGGGTGTCCCCGGTGGGGGGGGGGGGGGGAAAGCGGTGCTGCGGGGTGTCCCCGGTGGGGGGGGGGGGAAGCGGTGCTGCGGGGTGTCCCCGGTGGGGGGGGGGGGGGGGGAAGCGGTGCTGCGGGGTGTCCCCGGTGGGGGGGGGGGGGGGGAAGCGGTGCTGCGGGGTGTCCCCGGTGGTCAGAATGGTCCCGATTTCTTTCTTCGGTTCTCTTTGATGAGGTGGTGAAGCGCCTCACCATGTAGACGTCCCTCTGGCTATAACCCCTCAGTCTGCTTCCTGCAGCTCAGTACATCAACAAGCAGTATAACGTAACCCAGTAGGAGGGGAGGGAGATGTGTCCGTCGATGAACTTCAGAGAAAAGGATTTTACGGTGAGTACAAAAATCCTATTATCCCTTTTGTTCACCGGCGGACACAGCTCCAGTAATCTTGACCGTAGGGACGTCCCCAAGCAGCGCCATAACGAGGGGTGGGAACAGCAAGATAACTTCACCCCCAACCAGAGGTGCTCCCTAATGGGGGAGGGGTCACCATCTGAACCAACCGCATCAGAACTTGCGGCCAACATATGCATCAGAATACACCGACAATCCAAATGTGACTTCTCTCACAAGGAGTGTAAATCGCACGGCTGCTTGCAAAACCTTGCGGCCAAAGCAGGCACCAGAAGATGCGCTCACTTCAACTTTGTAGAATTTAGTGAAAGTGAAAGGATGACCAAGTCGCCGCCTTACACACCTGAGACAAAGGCGCTTGATGTCAGAAAGCCCAAGGAGGTCCCAATTGCCCTGGTGGAATGGGCCGTGACAGGAAAGAGGGGGTACCTGCCCCTTCAGGGCATAAGCCTGGACCACGATCTGTCTGATCCACCTGGAAATGGTGGTCGTCGAAACCGCCAGCCCCTTTTTTTGGACCAGTGACCAATACAAACAGAGAGTGACTTCCGGCAGGGAGCCGTGGCAGACAGATATACCCTTAGGGCCCCGTCCAGAGAATGGAGGGCCACCTCCTTAGGACGCAGATGGTAACACGATGTCCTCATTGAGATGGGAGGCCGAAACCACCTTCAGAAGAAAAGAAGGTCACGGGACGCACCACTTTATCCTTGTGGAGAACCAGATAGAGCGACTTACAAGACAAGGCCGCCAACTCAGGAACCCTCCTGGCCGATGTGATAGTGACTAGGAAGACCACCTTCTGAGGAGGAGACAACAAGGGGATCTCCCTGATGTTCTCAAACGGCGGTTTCTGAAGCACCGATAACACCAGGTTCAGATCCCACGGAGGTAGAGGCGGTCGCACCGGAGGGAGAACATGCCGATCCCCTTGCACAAAGAGCTCACCAATGAGTGAGATGCCGGGGGGGGGGGGGGGGGGGGGGCATTGGAAAAAGACAGCCAAGGCGGATATCTGTCCCTTGATGGTGCTTAACCACTTCAATACCGGGGGGGGGGGGGGGGGGGGCACTTAAATACCTTCCTGCCCAGACCAATTTTGAGCTTTCAGCGCTGTTGCACTTTGAATGACAATTGCGCGGTCATGCTACACTGTACCCAAATGAAATTTGCATCATTTTTTTCCCACAAATAGAGCTTTCTTTTGGTGGTATTTGATCACCTCTGCCGTTTTTATTTTTTGCTAAATAAAAAAATACCAAAAATCTTCAAAAAAAAAAAAGGTTTTTTTTTTTTGTTTGTTTCAAAACTTTGTAAATAAGTAAATTTTCTCCTTCACTGATGGGCACTGATGGGCAATGATAAGGCGGCACTGATGGGCAGCAATGAGGTGGCACTGATGAGGTGGCATTGATGGACACTGATATGCGGCACTGATAGGCGGCACTGATAGGCGGCACTGATGGGTACTGATAGGTGGCACAAATTGGCACTGATAGCTGGCATGGATGGGCGGCATGGATGGGCATGGATAGGCGGCACAGGTGGGCATGGGTAGGCGGCACAGGTGGGCATGGATGGGCACTGATAGGCGGCATTGTATTATAATATACTGTACTAATGGATGCCAGTGCCAAACAATAATGCATGCCAATCAGTGATGCCCTTTGTGGGCACTGATTGGCATCCATTATGGGCACTGACTGGAATCCCTGGTGGTCTAGGGTGGCATACCTTATCCTGGGCATCCCTGGTGGTCTGGTGGCGTCCCTGGTGGTCCAGTGTGGGCATTCTCGGGGGGGCTGTGCTGATAATCGATCAACACAGACCCCCCTGTCAGAGGAGCAGCCGATCGGCTCTCCTCTACTCAGGTCTGACAGACACGAGTGAGGAAAAGCCGATCACCGGCTCTTCCTATTTACACTGGGACCGTCGGAGACTCTTTACCGAGATCGTAGTTGTCGGGTGTCAGACTGACCCCCCCCCCCCCGCAACAACGATCACCGCGATGCGCGCCCCCGGGGGCGCGCATCGGCTTATAATCCTGAGCACGTCATATGACGGCCGATCAGGATTATGAAACCACTTTGCCGCCGTCAATTTGTAATAGGGCGGGCGGGCGGCAAGTGGTTAAGGCCAGTTTCTGATCCACTCCTCGCTGTAAGAACAGCGGGATCCAGGAAACGGAATAGGTGAGCGGACGCCACCCCATCTCCTCACACATGGCAATATAGGCCTTCCACTTACAATGGTAGATCTTCCGAGTAGAAGATTTCCGTGCCCTCAGCATAGTGGGCATTACAGAGTCCGGCAGACCCCGGTTCCTCAGCACCTGGCTCTCAATAGCCATGCCGTTAAAACCAGTGACTGTAAAGCAGGATGGAGTATTGGACCTTGCGATAGGAGGTCTTCTTGCATTGGCAACTGCCAAGGGGCACCTGCCACCAGGCGTACTAGATCGGCATACCAAGGGCACCGGGGCCAATCTGGGGGCGATCAGTATTACTGGAATCCCCTCGGCCTCCACTCTGCGGAGCAGAAAAGGCAACAGTTTGAGCGGAGGGAAGGCGTAAATCAGCCGGTACTGCTCTCATGGAGCCACCAACGCGTCCGCCCAAGGATCTCTTGTTCTGAACATGAACCTTCGCACCTTTCGATTGAGCTGAGAGGCCAGAAGATCCACATCTGCTGTGCCCCACCGCAGGCAAAGAAACCTGAACACCTCCAGATACAGTGACCACTCTCCTGGGTCCAGCATCTGGCCACTCAGATAGTCCGACTGCCAGTTTTCTGCTCCCGGAATGTATATGGCCGACAGGGCCGGTACGTGCCACTCTGCCCACCGAAGGATACAGCCGAGCTCCTTGTCCCTCCTTGATGGTTGACATATGTCACCGCCGTGGCGTTATCGGACTCCCACCCTCCTAGCTACTAACAGACTGAGGAGCCCCCACCGCAGGGCTCACCACCCTGACCGAGTGCTGCACCGTGCGGTTTCTGATCGCTGTATCAGCTCACAAGTTTCCAGGAACACAAAACGCTGTTCTGAGGCACAGGGAGCAGCGCTGTGGAGAAAAACTGTGCTGTGGCTCCGAGAAAATGGCTGCTGACCATGCTTCTCACAGAGGCTATACAGAAAATGGCTGCTGACCATGCATCTCACAGAGGCCAACAGAAAATGGCTGCTGACCATGCTTCTCACAGAGGCCAACAGAAAATGGCTGCTGACCATGCATCTCACAGAGGCCAACAGAAAATGGCTGCTGACCATGCATCTCACAGAGGCCAACAGAAAATGGCTGCTGACCATGCTTCTCACAGAGGCCAACAGAAAATGGCTGCTGACCATGCATCTCACAGAGGCCAACAGAAAATGGCTGCTGACCATGCTTCTCACAGAGGCTATACAGAAAATGGCTGCTGACCATGCATCTCACAGAGGCCAACAGAAAATGGCTGCTGACCATGCTTCTCACAGAGGCCAACAGAAAATGGCTGCTGACCATGCTGTACACAGAGACTATACAGAAAATGGAGGTGGACAGCGCTATGGCGGCAGCACATGCAGAGTCCACAGACACCAGCAGAGAGACAGAAGACAGCATATGGACACAGACAGCCAGCGCAACCCCCAGCCAAGGATCAGAGCCCCCCCCCGGAGGACCCCTGGCCCAGGTACATATCCCGCACTACAGCCCAGTCATGCGGCATCCCCCATGGGGGGAGGGGGGGATACAGGGACATCGACCTCCCAGGGAATGCCCAGCTGCTCTGTCCCACTGAGGCAGGAAGAGCTGTACTTACCATCCGGACGAGCTGTAGGCATCGCACCACAGACCCACACCTGAGCAGTATGGGGTGGCTGCTGGCCATGGCACACTGTGGCAAAGACATCGGTAGTCCGGTCATATGTGTGCCCCGGAGCATGTGCTCACCGGCCACCCCTGGAGCCTGAGGGGCATGTTGTGGCCGACCCAGTGCGGAGCTCTAGTCTGCACACGCTCGATGGCCAGGCTGGGGAGACTACAAGGATCTATATTATCCAGCCTGTCACCCAGCCGGCTGTTATTAATGGATCACAGGATCAATATCTTATGCAAAAAGCAAAATCCAGAAGAAAATCCCCAGGACTGATGGTGCCGGCAGAGAGTCTATGTCCTTCTCCTTCACTAGGCAGAAAAAAACTGAGCTGCAGGAACCTGGCTGAGGGGTTATTACCAGAGGGATCGCCCCCTAAAGTTCTGCTGTTTTTCACATGTGTTACATGTTCTGCCTGGTCCTCTCCTGAAGGTGGCGTAATAACCCTACGGTCAAGACTAATGGAGCTGTGTCCATCAGTGAATGAAAGAGAAAATTGGATTTGTTCCTCACCATAAATTCCTTTCCTCGTAGTTCATTGAAGGACGCAGCTTTTCTTCTTCATGAATGGGTTTGATGCGGCCACTTTCAGGAGCAGGACGCTACATACAACTAAACTGAAAGCATGGGTTAAAGTGGTTGTAAACCCTTACAAACCACTTTGACCTACAGGTAAGCCTAGATTAAGGCTTACCTGTAGGTCCAAGAAATATCTCCTAAACCTACACGCTATAGGGCCTAGAACCAAATAACAGGAGAAGAACGAACCCACCCCCTGGAAGAACTCAAACTGACGCCTGCAAAACTCTCTGGCCAAATCTGGCATCTACTTGGGCGGCTACAACAACCTTCTAAGTCTTGTCAAAGGTGAGAAGTGACAACCAAGTAGTCGCCTTCCAAACCTGAACAGAAGCAGAACGTGCCGTAATCGGAAATGGCGCCTCGCAGCCCTAAAGAACGCACGCCAAGGTCACTGGTCCATGAAAACATCTGGAAGTGATGGAAGAGAAGGCAGCTTGTCCTCATCTAGAACCCTCCGGAACGATCAGCAGACTTCCGAATACAGGCTGTAACCGAGCAATGGACTCCAATGGTCCTAACCATCTTCCGGCAAGGAAGGGCCACGTCTCTCGGATGAGAGGGATGGGGACACAAAGAAGCAAAAATGAGATCTTTGTTGTGTTACAAAAGCCAACATCACTATCTGACCGTCTAGGATGAGGAACCACCTTGACTCCTGACACTATTCAACACCAAGAGGGGTTACTGGAGAAAAGAGCCATGAGCTGAAAGACCAGACAAGCCAACATGATGGCCGCCAAGGCCATCGTTTGAGATAAATTAGAGAGGGGCATATCGTGTATATTCCCAATAAGACAATATTCAGGTCCCAAAGTGATAAAGGGGGCCTAGAAAGAGGGGCCACCTGAGTGAACCCCTGAAGAAATGTATAAACCAGGGAAAAAGAGGCTCAGGATCATGGAAAAGGAACAGCCAAGCAGAGAGCCGGCACTCCACTGTGCCGAGAGCCAACCGGTGATTCACACCTCTTGTAGGAAGGCCAGAATGCGGGCAACTGAACGTAGACTTCTGATCCATCAGCATTGTGGAAATGGCAGACGGGGAAAGCCCTTGTCCCAAATCCTGTATTACAAATGGGGGGTTTGGCCACCACCAGAGGGTCGCCATCTAGTGCCTGAAGGTGGCGGCATCTGACCCATCTGTGAAGTAAAGCTGTGTCCTTCAATGAACAATAGAGAAATAAGACCCCATTAATAGGACCCCATCCAGACTGCACAGGACTAACACATGTAACAGGAAAACCCACAGACAAGCTGCACCAGAATCCAGAGCACACCTCACAGGTCAGTACTGGACAGAAGATCTGCACATGCTACAGGAGGTCACTTACAGCAACCAATCAGATCCCAGCTGTCATTCCTCTATGGCAGACTGGAACCTGGACAAGGCGATACACATCACTAATTAGAAGTCTTATGAAGGAAGGGCCGATCGGCGATACTTACCAGAGCCAGAGGAACTCGGACAGCACAGTGCCCACAAGGCCATTGATCACCAGGTACATCCACACCAGATTATTAGGAAATTCAAAGGCTTCCAGCTGTGTATAATGGAGCAAGAAAAATCCGGGCCACAGCAGGAGGAGATTAAAGAGTCCAACAAAACCTGCAACACGAAAAGGACAAAGATCATCAGAACCGGAGGCTGGGGGAAGAGCAGGGGGCGCAGAGGCTGGGGGAAGAGCAGGGGGCGCAGCGGCTGGGGGAAGAGCAGGGGGCGCAGAGGCTGGGGGAAGAGCAGGGGGCGCAGAGGCTGGGGGAAGAGCAGGGGGCGCAGCTGGTGGGGGAAGAGCAGGGGGCGCAGCGGCTGGGGGAAGAGCAGAGCAGGGCGCAGAGGCTGGGGGAAGAGCAGAGCAGGGCGCAGAGGCTGGGGGAAGAGCAGAGCAGGGCGCAGAGGCTGGGGGAAGAGCAGAGCAGGGCGCAGAGGCTGGGGGAAGAGCAGAGCAGGGCGCAGAGGCTGGGGGAAGAGCAGAGCAGGGCGCAGAGGCTGGGGGAAGAGCAGAGCAGGGCGCAGAGGCTGGGGGAAGAGCAGAGCAGGGCGCAGAGGCTGGGGGAAGAGCAGGGCGCAGAGGCTGGGGGAAGAGCAGAGCAGGGCGCAGAGGCTGGGGAAAGAGCAGAGCAGGGCGCAGAGGCTGGGGGAAGAGCAGAGCAGGGCGCAGAGGCTGGGGGAAGAGCAGAGCAGGGCGCAGAGGCTGGGGGAAGAGCAGGGCGCAGATCATTAGAGGCAGAGACTGGAGGAGTAACAACCAATACGATTTGCCCTTTTTCCCCTAACCCCAATATGATTGGTTGTTGTGAAACAATGACTTAGTAACCTTAACATGTTCAATTCTTTCAAAGACAACAACTTTATATGTCACTTACCAAAAAACATGGGAATGTCCAACTTATCCTCGCGATCGACGTTCCTCTTTATCATAACGATGTAAACGGCGTAGAGCAGAGCGCCGAGCAGAGACCACAGGGAGCCTGATTTCTGATAGGAGGACAGTATATAGATCATATACTATACACAGAGATCTGATAGGGGGGCAGTATATAGATTATGGAGATCTTTATAGGATCATTCAGATGATGTCTTAGTAACAAGCCAAGTAGAAAGTTTACATTCAGAGTTCCTCATGATAAATGGATATGGGATTCCATATACTTAAAATTATTCAAAAAGTTTACTGGATTAAACAAATAAAATAAACCCAGCTTGTGTTACCACAATCTTGTCCTCGGTACATAAGATAACGTGGCTCCGGCTCTATGTTGTGTCCGGTGGTCATCAGGTGACCCAGAGGCGGATTACCAATGTCTCCATTGTGTGGGCGCCCTCTTGTGGTCTATATTGCTACCACAATTTCTGGTCTTATTGTCCCTCCTGTGGTCGGACACCAATAGGAGGCCTAAATTTCCTTTTTAAACAGATGAACGATAAACTTTGGGTCTTAAAGTATCAAGCGGTTGTCACCCTGAAGAAGCCCCTCTGGGGAAAACATGTTGGGCTGTTCTTTTATGTACCACTGCAATAAAATGAAGACACGACCTCGCTAACACAAGACTGGTTGTTATGATGGAATATTTTACTTCTGTAATCCAATAAAGATTTGGAATCATTTAAACAGGATATGGAATGCGGTCTGTTGGCACGGAGAGAGGTTTCTGATATTGGGGGAGTGCTGCGGATTACAGGATGTCCCCTGAATGGTAGAGGGAGATCTCTGGTGGGGCAATTTATCTGCTGTTTATAACGGATCCAGGCCATGAATTTCATCACCCAATAGAAACCGCCATTGTTTTCCCACCACTGGGATGATGTGGATGGTGGTCGGGATAGAACTCAGGGCTGCCTATGATGGGTGCCAAGGGGGCCATGAGCAGAATTTAGGGTTCCTCCTGTCTATCCCTCACCATAAGGGAATAAGAGAGAGGACACAATATAGGGGGGGCACAAAGGGGGTCACTTCATGTCCACATGTGAGAGGAGATTGACAGCCGGGAGCTGGAAGGAGCTTCAATAGAGAACCCACTGAGAGGGAACTCCGCTGACAGCACAAGTTCTCTACTACCTGGGCTTATCCGAGTCACCCGATGACGCGAGGAACGCCCCGGCGGCCACCCGATGACACGAGGAGGAACGCCCCGGGCCACCCGACGACGCGAGAACGCCCCGGGCCCACCCGACGACGCGAGGAACGCCCCCGGCCCACCCGACGACGCGAGGAACGCCCCCGGCCCACCCGACGACGCGAGGAACGCCCCGGCCCACCCGACGACGCGAGGAACGCCCCCGGCCCACCCGACGACGCGAGGAACGCCCCCGGCCCACCCGACGACGCGAGGAACGCCCCCGGCCCACCCGACGACGCGAGGAACGCCCCCGGCCCACCCGACGACGCGAGGAACGCCCCCGGCCCACCCGACGACGCGAGGAACGCCCCCGGCCCACCCGACGACGCGAGGAACGCCCCCGGCCCACCCGACGACGCGAGGAACGCCCCCCGGCCCACCCGACGACGCGAGGAACGCCCCCCGGCCACCCGATGACGCGAGGAACGCCCCCGGCCACCCGATGACACGAGGAACGCCCCCGGCCACCCGACGACACCGGGAACGCCCC